>NW_020455499.1:4049261-4282879 GCF_003342845.1 Nothoprocta perdicaria | reverse complement strand
AATTCTTATTTGCAAACCCTCCTATTCTTGTATTGGTAGCGACCTGTTTTTCATCACTTGTGGCCCAGTCTTGTTGGTCACTTTTTTTGCTCATATATGTTTATAGCTGTTACTGCAATTCCTGGCCACAAAGAGAAGCATTTGAAGTTTTATATAAGCTGATGTTGGTTGGATATAAAGATAAATGCTTTATCAGGCATTATTTGAGGAAGAGCCAATGTCATTATGGAAAACGAGTGACATTGAAATGATGACGCATCACTTAGATACGAGGCAGCTGCTTTTTGTGTCAGTCCAAAATTTGTTCAGGGTGGATAGCCTCATTCTTCTATTCAAGTTGGAATAATGATGCTGGCTCGTGATGAACTTGTGAGGTTTTGTTGTTGTCTTGCTTTTTTCTTGTCTTGTCTGCTTTAATGGGTGACTCTTTGAAGGTCTATACATGTGCTCAAGGCAGCATATAGCTTCTTTGAGGGGTCCCTGCTAAGTTTATGGCATTTGCCATATGTTTCCCAATATTTTTCTTATTTTCATAGCTTATGAGCTAGGAAGACTCTGAAGAGAAAGAATAGAGGAGAGAAAATTAGCTTTGGGGACAGGAATTCCTTTTGTCTTAGTATAATCTAAGTAGCAACGTCTTTCTGGGAGGAAAGTTTATGTCAATGATGTGACTCATTTGATTTATAATTACGGTTTTCATGAGCTAAGAATGCTGTGAGCTTGGCCCTGCTTTATATGACGAATCTCATAAACGCCTGTTATTCCTACTAGCTAAGCGTATTTCTTCATGCATCCCACAGGCATTCCAAGCCGTTTAACCTTGATTATTAGCCTAACCTACTGTTGATGATCTGACTGCTCCCTGCCTCCTAATGAAAGTCTGCAGTTGAAAATTATCACAACATCTGTTGCCCTAGTTGTCCTGTAGACAAAGGAGTTTTCATAATTCACAAGTAACAGGCAAGCTATTTTTTTCTACAACTTCAGAAATGTTAGGTTTTCTTTTTTATTTTTATTCTCCTTTTTTTCTTTAAATAAGAAAGGATTCATACTGCTACCAAATATATATATTTGTGTACGTATATGGGTGTGTAACACATAATACTGTTATCAGTTGTAATTCATGGGCAACATAGTTTACCAGACTTCTCTGTGTATCAATTTTTGACATAGGGTGTGTTTCTTCTAGTTACATTTCCCTGGAGCAGTATTGTGACTAACACCTTTTCCTTACTCCTGTTAGAATTAGATAATGAAGTATATTACTGCTTCCTACTGTTAAGGTCTGCTCTGGTGGTATTGCACCCTTCCCAAAGAAACGGGTAGGTCTTATGTGTGTTGTGATTGTACTTTGAAGTCCTGTCAAAGCATCATCAGATAACTATTAATCAAATTGTCATTTGGCACCAGCATTCCTGCCAAAACTTTTATTTTTTTTAACCTGGAGATGCTATGGGACTTGTGACCTCTCAAGATACTGGAAGCTTGGGCTCCGCTGAATTATGTGACTGTTCTCTTGTCTGTAGTATCTGTGACTAAAATGGACTAACACACAGTTACATGAGATCCCTGTTAGTACAAAAGCATCCTGCATACAAAAGTATGTCTGCATATATTCACTGGGCTGGAAGGTCTGCTGGTTTCAGAACAGGGCCTCATCTTCCTCTCTTCCCAGCCCTTCCCTTGAGATGTCTGTTTGATTATTCTGTATCAAAAGGATACTCTGTTACTCTCTCCCACCACAAATATGTTTGGCAGCATGAAAATGCCATATGCCCCTTAACTGCTTTAGAGCATTTTGTGGAAATTGCTCTTTTAAAGTCTGAAGAGGTTGATTGTAATATATGCATGATATGTGGAAGCTAATTTCACATACTAAGGACCATGCATGACTAATTTTATGTTTCCCCTGCTATTAGCAATGACCTTTTATGGAAAAAGACTGTGTGTTTTCATTGAAGATCTGAARTGTTACATGACAAAAGTCATATTAAGCCTTTGTGTATGTGGTACTTGAATTGGAGCAAACAAACACATACCTCCTTCATTCAGTGAAATTGGTCCTTTTAGGTATGACWTTCATAGCTAAAACCTCTGAACAAGAAATAGAACCTCAGTTCTATTTCCAAATGAGGTTTTACATAACTTCCACGAGTCTGTCTTGCCTTGATAGGTCCTGTACAAAGACTGTGAAGACAATGACTTCACTAATTTTATGGTATTTCTGTAATGTGTTGTGTATAGTTGACTAGAAAAGTTGAAAATACTTTCAATTTATCTTTAAGTTTTATGCTGCGATATTAGACCTCTCTATCAGACATGCTAATCGATTACTTTTATAAAACAAGCTTATGAGACACTAGAATAAACATCAGAAAGGTTTATAATATGGTTGTTTTCCAGGATTGGAGTTTTTTATTTTTTTTATCCATTCACTCATTCTTATGAGAACACATTGTAACATGATTGTATTGAATGCTGAATGAAACTGCATGACCCGACTGGAGAGTGAAAGTCTCACATTGTTTCAATACACAGAAACACTGAAGACCTTTTCTGCCTAAAAGAATATCCAGGAAAAAAAAAGCTGTGATAAAATCCATGCAAAAGTTTCTGTGTGATAAACAATTGTATATGAATACAAAGTTTCCTATCTGCTTACTGTATCATAAAAAAAACCTAATAACAAACAAAAAAAAAACCTAGCTAACCCAAGAAAAACCACAAATCCTATAAGAACTTTGCTTTTCAAATCCCTGTATGTGGATGGGCTTCAGGAGGAGAAATGCTAAAATCCTATTGACGAGATTATCAAAATCCACAGAGAGATCAGGAAAGAATTCGAAAAAATATTTGGAGGAGTGAAATAACTTGCCCAAGAAGGGTGCTTGAAGAGCTCAGACTGTTTTTATAAAAATTCAAATTAAATTTGGAAATTGGACACAAATGCTAAACAGATGTAAAAACAAATTAAAAAGTGAGAGAAAAACATTAGCTAATTAAGCATTGTTACTCCTTCTGTATTTTGGTATATTTTTTGTCAGCAAAATCAGTATTTATGTTTCTGATGTGACAGAACAGGAAGAGGATGTGAAGCACTGTGTATAAAGAAGGGAAAAAAGATACCGATTTCTCAATCTGTGCTGCTCGAACTCAGATTTCACTTAGATAGAATATTCGATCAAATTGTTAAAGCTACCTTATTCCAATCAGTTTCTTAGCACACTGATTTTTTTTTTTTTTTTGCAAGTTCTTGTTAAGCTGAACAGTTTCCTGCCCTATGTTTCTCTTCATGAGTGCAATTTCTTAGTTACTACTATCAGTCTCACAAGAATGTGGTATAATATATTCTCACTCTGTTTAGTGTCTATCTATGTTGTACTTTTCTATTACTAAACTGAAACAAAGCAAGCAGAACTACAGTGCTAAAATGCTCATGTGGTGGGTTTTTTTTCCTGCAATGATGCTACCAGCTGTTTTACTATAGATAAAATCAACTACTATGCAATTTTTRGTCTCTATTTGTAAGCCTGTAATCAAATTAAACTGTTATGTTATGGTTAAACTTTAAAATAATTATATGCATGTTTCTAATAACTGGTATCCAAGATAAAAATGATTATGTTTATTTGTAAATAATTTCTAGAATGAATCTTTTCTTTGTCATTTTTTTACATTGCATCTTTTTACATTGTAGCTTCTCTTGGTAGACAAATATGAACTGTGCTTTTAGGTAGCTAAGATGGTAATCTAGAATTCTTTTTCAAATGCTCTTCCAAATTTCTTCATTACTTTGGCAGTCACACTTAAAAAAGAGTCTGAACTTCTGCTTTACTGATTATCTAGTGTCATATTTAAGAAATGACACTGTTATACAATTGTTTGCTACAKTTTGACCAACACTTCTGGATCTAGACCTCAGTAATTCGAGATTTCTAGGGAAGTTTATTGATTTGAGCTTACAGCCCAATTTGCTAATCTTTGTTTGAACCTCTTGGACGTTTCTATTTTGTTCCTGGATTGGTAACATTACAGCACTTACTGCAACACCTTTGAGGAAAATGTTACCATAGCTTTGGTAAGATAGGTCACCTCATCTATCTTACCAAAATTCTCACCAAAATATGTTAAGGGAGCAAGAAAGAGTTTCAAACTGGAAAATGATTCAGATTTACTGGATTCCACTGGACTTGCCACTTACTGTCAGCTGAGTGACGCTCTGTGAAAGTTGCACTTGCCCCTGCAAACTGGCAAGTTTAGTTTGCCGGTTTATCCAAGCTGGGCTGCCAAATGTCCAGCGAATGAGCAGCAGTTATAACGTGCTGTGTTACCAACAGGGATTCTCTGTGCAATAGGCCTATAATAAAAGGACTGAATTTTTGTAACAAGAATTTAAGTGCAGTGGTAAAGTTCTGTGCTGATGCAAATAGCCACATTGCAGTTCACTAGAGCTCTTCCTGAATAAATGCTATTGAAACCTCTGGTTTTGGGTATGGAAATTGGTACAATGAGCCCTGAGTGTGCTCTTAAATTTTCCTTTGAGGGCTGTAGTGGCTGTTCTTGGGCAAAGGCTTGTAACAGGTTTAGCTCCCGTTCAGCTTCTATTAAAGTTCTTGTACCTTGATTCATTGCGTGGCGTAGTGGCTTGCGCATTGTACTGGTTGCATAGTTTGTGTGCTGTGTAATGTTACAGGAGAATGCCAGTATTGATTAAACTACTTAAAAACTCATCTAAGAACATTTTTTTGCACACTGAAGTATTGGCATACGTGTGGCTATATCTAGAGCAAAGAAAGCAGTGAGCCCTTTAAATGAAGGAAAGGAAAAAACATAAACAGGTACCGTTAAAGTAATAATAGAAAAAGTCTTGAAAAAATATTGCAATTAAAATATGGCAAAAAGTGCTGTACAAAAAATGCATTTYGTATACCTGAAAGAAAAGATTATGTGGAGGTCCAGTGAATCTTAATTTCTCATTTTGGGGAGACTGTAGTTTTTGCGTTTCTTTTGTTTTCCTGTGCCCTGTTTATTAAAGCAGTGGGGATGGGTGGTGTTTTGTTTTTTTTGTCTCTGCCTACCACTTGCACTCTTCTTTTGACCTCAATTCAGATTGTTGCTCTTGCTCAAGTGTAGAACCAGTTTTGAGCAATTGTTCTTGTTGGATATGGCACACTTGAAATCTGTTGTCTCATTGATAATTTGGTGCTTCAGAATATTGTTTTCAGATGCTGTGTGCAACACAGAGGTTTTAGCACTCCTTTTATTATTCATGTCGTTTTTTTCTTCTGGTGCTCATATTCTCTGTGGTCTGAGGATCTGAAGATCAACACCAGAGTTCTCTCATGCTTTTACATAAGAATGTCATGGGTTTGCCTGGTTTCCTTTGAGCTTTAAGACTGCAATTGAATGTAACTTGTGCCCCCATCCCGATCTCTCCCCACTTGTTAGCAGAGCATTTGTGCAGCAGTGCAGTGAGCTGGCTGAGAACTGATGTGACTGTCAGTGGCTTTCTGGGCTTTGGCCAGTCCTGTTTCGAAGTGGAACAGTTCCCTCCTTGTCTTCGGTTTTAACTGTATCGGCTGGGGAAGGAAGGAGAATGCAACAGAGCTGCTGCTTTCAGTGGCAGTGCTGGTTCTTTTAAAGTGTTAAAACATCAGTCTCATTTAGAAGGCTGAATTCTTCATTATGGTGAAAATACTTAAAATCTACACTCTGTATAATTAAGAAAATCATTGTCATGTTTTAAAATGYCTGAAATACAACTCACACATGTAAAAATCAATAGCACAGAGTATATTATGAAAAGGGATTACTTTTAATAAAGGTACATTCTTGCCCTTTTTCGAGCTACAGAATATTTTCAAAGATGTCTCACACTTTATTCTTTAAGTAGCTAAAATAAGCTGCATCAGCAACCTTTTAAATAAAATATCATTGTTGCTTGGTAGGAATTATTCTAGGAACCTTACAATGCTTAGTTTCCCACTTCCTTGGKGTGAGGGAATCTAGTCTCTTGCTCAGAGTAAGGGCATGCGCATCTTGTTCGCGAAAGTATATAATAGGAGCCTGTTCTGTCTTCCTTTCATCTGACAAATGGAGGTGCAAACCTGTCAAATGTGATCAGCATGCTTTTTTTGGTTGCTTTGAGGTAGTATATTTTTGCTTAGCTCACATGGTTGGGTGTACTACTGACAATTGCCCAGTTATTGTGATGGCACTTCCATCTTGTGTTTAAAACAAAGCGACAGAAACCTTTAAAATGTCATTGAAGGCCGCTGTTTGAGCTGTAAAACTGATTGGAAAAAATAGTAAATAATAATTGGAAGAAGTGTTAGAAATTCTCCAGAACATGGGTAACAGTTTTCATATCTTCTTTTCCTTTTTGGCTTTGGCGTGTCTCCCTCCTCCCCCATTTTGATTACATCTGTTGTAATTTGAAGCATGTTTTCTTTGTCACCACTACTTAATTACTGCTATTACTACTGCCTCCTCCTGTTCTGCATCCTAAAAGCCTGAAGTGGCTGTGTTGTTCTCCCTCTTCATTTGGCCTTCAGGAGGTACGTGGGCAGCATATGCATCTGCCGCTCTGCTCAGCCTGGCGGCTTCCTCTACTGGAAGCAGCCTTCTGCTAGACTAAGTGCAAAGCCGACAGTGAATAAAGTCTCTTATTCAGCACATGTGCCCAAATTCAGCGGTTTTTTCAGTGGTAGGTAAAAGTGATCATGCTGCTTTTAGTCAAGCTGGATTTTAGTTATGTCTGAAAAGTGGTTTGGTTGTTCTTTGTGCTCTGCAAGCAGCAAAATCTGTTTCTCAATTCACATTCTGAATGGCTTTTATTTTTTTTTTCTGACTTTGCCTGCTTGTGTTTAAAGATRAAGTTTCACCATATGTATTGAAATCTTGTTTCGCACACACACGATACATCTAAGCTTCACCTCATGCATTTCTTCTCATACCCCAAAATGGACTTTTGAAGGGTTTTCCCGCATTTGCATAAATTTTCTTTAATAAATAACTTAGAAAATATTCTTAGTTACTGAACTCATTGACTTCTCAAACTCCAGCACAGCAAAACAGCTTACCCATATCCCTGGCAGACAAACCTGGATAGAATAAATCGTTTTTCTGTAAAATTAAGTAGAGGTTAATGAACTCTGTGAATGGGGTTTGTGTAGCTCTGCCAGCTCTCTGTTGTGATCAGCTAATAATATGTATGAGGTGAATTCAGACCTTTCTCTTGGATTGCTCACCAACCACTTCTCAAAACATTTCATTTCAAGCAACGCTTCCAAACCTTCCAAAGGCCAAGTGATTTTTACATCTACTTGCTTGTTACCACAGCGACTCTCTGCCGTTTTCTGATGTGGCTTTTGCAGCTGACCTCAAGCCACAGTCTGCAGTGACTGGGGCAGTTTTTGTTTGAGGTCTCTCTCTGTCTGTGCCCATGTGGCCGGAGCTTTGCATGTGTTTTGAGGAGGAGTGACCAGTGAGTTTGTGTTCCTGCAGGTTTTTCTATATAGGCTATTGATACCAGAACTGACTTACAGATTTCTGCTCTTGTGGTAATATGCTGGACTTGATTATTCTTGATGTTTGTATAAGCATCTCTACTGAGACTGCCCTTTCACCAAAACTAGTCAATCAGGATAAGTGAATGACAAACATTTAGCAGAAATTGTCAGATTCTTTCTTGGTGTTGTCTCAACAGCCTGTTATAAGAAAATTGAGCAGAAGACCATATATTAATCTAATTCTAGATAACTTTTAAAATATTTTGAAAAAATACAATAGTTTTTTTTTAACAGAACAAAAATCCTTCTAGAGAAAGGTAAAGAATGATGCAGGATGACAGAGAGAAGACCCTCTGATTTTTCAATTTCTTTGCTTTGCTAAACTGTTATTAAGGAGTCATTACCTGGGCAAGTAGAGCGCTCTCTCAGCTAAAGCAGCCTAAGGAAGCAGAGCAGGAACAATTTGCTAGGAGAGAAGTAAGGGGTTAAATGAAACTTTGTTGGTGCAAAAGGCAATTTACTCACTTGACTGCTTTGAAGATCTGAATTTTACTCGGGTTTGGAAAATTAATGAAAGCCATTAAAAGTCATATGTAACTTTGGAATTAAATAGATGTTTTGAGATCATACAGATGGATTTCCAAAACGTTCCTCAGGTTTAACAAAACTTAAGTCGTGTGTCAGATGCAGACTACAGGAGTCCCAGTGTTGTAACTACTCAGTGGCCTGTAGCTGTAGGAGGGAACATAAAATACACATGAAATATAAAGGAAAACGTTGAGTAAATGTAGTATTTCTTGGGCCTGTTAGTATGAACAGTTCTTCTCTTAAGTAGTAGACCTAATGAACTCAACTGATTGACTGYGGGGTTTTTTTGTTTGTTTTCCCTCTAATTAGAGATTCTGCTATTCTCCGCCTCCACATGGCTCAAACGCTGTATTCATGCTTTCTGTGGCAGAATGTGGGTATAAGCCAGCAGCCGGAGTGATAGGGATAGAAGAGACTATGTTGGATCCTGGTGTTTGGAGCTTACAAAGTGAATGGACTACTCTAGATGCTACCAAATGTGATGGGAAAAAATGCCTTAAACAGTTATCTGCAGGATATCTGTCAAATCCTGACTGTTAATGCATGTGGCCCAATAATGGATTTAAAACCAAAACAAAAACAACTTATTGTATCAGTCCATCTCCTAAAGATCTATTTGCCAACATCCTTCCCTAGCCAGTAGAAAGGAACTAGTATTTTCATAATATTAGCAAATCTGTCCCTGTTTGTCTCTTTCTCATCACTCGGTATGACTAAGTGATAAAGAAATCTATCCAGCTGCTCTAGTGTCAGCAGAGTGGCTCATTTTTATCCCTTCTGCTGCTACTGTTGTTCTGTTTCAAAACCACTTAAATTTTCTTTTGAACCGTAGATGATGATCCTCTTGGCAACTTTGTGTGTGCCTTTAGGAAACTGCTGTGAAGGTTGTACTGATTTTCAAAAAGCTTGTCTGAAAGCTGGATATTTGTGTGTGTGTGTGTGTGTGCGCATGCAGAGATGGGTATTTTTGTTTTCAGAATTGTGGATTTATTTCAGAGCCTCTGCCTTTACCTACCTGATGTTAACTTGGTTCTAGGAAGGCMCTTAGTGCTCTGTCCTGTTTGGTGCAGTGCAAATCCCCGGCAGACTGGGGGAATGGACACTGAGCCTGCTCTGGAGACCCAGAAGAAAATCAGCAAATAGAATTAATTTCACTGGATTTGCATCTTTGACATGAGATTTCTTAGCTCTTCTTGTAAGTAAACATTAACTAGAGTATGCAGCAGCTAAATGCCCCCCTAGTTGATAAACTGTAAGATTTTTCTGTTGAGAGAGACCTGTTTTTCCTCCTTTTTCTTTCCATTTATAATAACTACTTTCTGTTGCATTATCAGGAAGCTTTGCTAAAGTTTGTCTTAGTGTACCCTTACAGAGAATACTAAGTACTGAAATGGATCTACTGTTGTTCATTTTTTGAACGTTTCATTTGATGAAAACACTTTAGTTTGTAAGTGTCTTTTAGGAATGGCTTGTGTTCCCAAAGCCAGCAGGGAACAGCTCGAACTGCTCATTAGAGAATGTGCCAAAAAGCAGGCATGATGGAATTCCCATTCTGGTAGAAATCAAAGGACAGGGTAACAAGTGGTTTGGGATTAGATAATCCCTCCACAATTCAGGGAAAAGTAAAATTACCTTACCATCTTCTTCTCGAGCAGTATAAATTGATTTGAAAAGATGAAGAAGGACAGAATTATTTAAACAGAGTAAGTTCAGAAACCATTGGGGGCAGGAAAGCAAAAGAACCTTCTGTCATTCAACCTGAAAAATATAAGCTTAAATCCACGGCAAGACAACTATAATCTCATTTTATGGTTATATAAGCAGGTCATCAGGGTAGAGGGTGAAAAAAAAACACGTCTTCATTTCCTGGTGCTTATTTATTTTAAACCCACCAAATAACGTTTTTCCTCCTCCCCTTCCCACACTAGAAAGAACACTTTCCTCAAGGAATAAGGATAGGATGAGACTAAATATATCGCTTGTCCGCTTTATTCTCCATCATGTTGCTTTGGTGGTTATCTTTTGTTTTAGCTTTCTTTTGAGAAATTCTGCTTGATACATGACTATGTTCGTAATGATTGTGTAAAAATGTTAAATTCATTCTTTATTGGTCTTTGTTTTATATTTAAAAAGTGCTATATATAAAAATTAAAGGGATTTTGTAAAATAAAAGAGATTTAGTCTGTGCACTTACAGAAAATTTCCTCTTATTACTTTGTGTGAAGAAGAGAGAAAGCAGCTCTGCCTGACTGCAAGTTGAGGTTCTCTTGATTTTTAGATTGAAATATGTAGGGAGAAATTTCTTTTCTTTTTAAAGCGTCAGCTTTTCAGGAAGGGAGAGTAAGGTGATGGTGGTTTTTGAAGGCCACAGTCTTCACATGCAGCTTTTTTGTATGTTTTTATGGCTTTGAACTTTCTTATTTTATATCCCCATGTGTTCAGATGCTAGCTAAAGCATCTGAAAAACGCCAAGCTGAGGAAGGAGGAGATGAACTGTGTGCCCCAAAAGAGATCTGGGAGATAATGGAGAAACAGACATCTTGAGCAGAAAGAGAATGGCTTCTATTGCAGCCCTTGAAACTGGAAAGCACAAAGGAGAGTGCACCTAGAGGTCAAAAAATGCAGACATTGGAAACTTGCAGGTATTTCTGAAAGTCTTTTTTGTGCTATGCTTTGGATCATTGGGGAAAGTACTGAAAAATCAATCATGTTCAGACTTGCATTGCTTGCTTTGACCCTGTCAGAATTGGCATAATCCGTTTCTGGCAGTGGAAGCTGTGCCAAAAAAATCCAGCTTGCAACCTCTGAGGATTGAGATAATTTACATTGACTTTTTGTTCAGCAGTTAAATCCTCTTAATCCGGGTTCTACTTCATCCTACATGGAAATTCTTTATTGGAGTCAACAGTAAAAATTGTCTGTTCATAGTGAAAAATGCATGTAGGCAAATAAACAGGTAGCTCCTATAGCATGCATCGAATGAACAGCTGCTCRGGCTCTATGCTCTATGTTCTTCATCACCACTTGGTAGTAAGGGCTAGAAGGAGATATCAGAATTGCAGTAGAAACGTCTCCTGCCCTCTTGGTGGAGGGGGCAGGATAACGGCTGTCCGAACTATTCTAAATAAAATAACTGGAGTGACTTTGTAGTTTAAATAACAAATTGCTACTTCTCAGTCTTGTCTTGACTGAAATGTCTAGGGAACGCTTATTTGGGTTGATTCCATGGGCAGATGCAAGAAGGCTCTGACTTCTGGTTGGAGAGGATATGGCAGTGACTCCTGCTGGCCCAGATCAATCCCAAAGAGGTCACGTCTTCCTGGCCTCAACCTTGGGAATACTTGGGAATTCAGGCCGTGCATCAGTCRCATGTTCAGTGTGATTTCTGAAACCACATATCCAGGGGAAACCAAAGGAGATACAAGCTCTGATGACTGTTTCTTGTCAGCTGGCTTGTAGATTATTGGGGAGTGGCAGGAAAGGGAGAAGAATGGATGAGAGCAGAGTGACTGCAATTTAGGAAGATCAGGTCCCTCTGGAGGCAGTATGTAGGATGAGGCTTTTTAAGCTCTTGCTTCGAGTTACTCTGTAAGCAGGGAAGTGGGGCTGTGTTAAATGGCTCTTCCCTCTGAAAAGATGGAGCTTTTCCTTTTTATTTGTGCCAGCKCTGATATGAATCTTGCCCATCTGTTAATCAACCTGGATCACCAGGCAAGAAGATGGCTAATGTAAGAATGAGGTTTCTGCTTTTCTAATGATCTGCACCTAAGTCATAGAGGGGTCTCTTCACAGAAACAGAGAACGGTTGAGGTGGGAAGGGACCTCTAGAGATCATCTAGTCCAACCCCCCTGCTCAAGCAGGGACGCCTAGAGCACATGGCACAGGGTTTGGCACATGCAACAGAAAGGCTGGAGTGAGCGCGAGGGGCATGCAAGGGACCGGTATCTAATGCTTTAGTTGTGCAGCTATTCTTAAAAACAATTCCCTGAAGTTCTTTGGAGAGCTGCTGTGCGAGTGGGCTCCTTTACAGCTGTGACTGGCTCCAGCGCCAGGCCGATGGAAACTTCCTTTCACTTGTATCGTGTCTGGGCTCCTGCGCTGTGGCACGCAGTCAGAAACTGAGCCAGTCCTTTATGGGAATTGAGCCTTGCACTCAGACATCAAAACTCCAAAGACCGTGTCCAGTGTCTAGTGTGGAAATCAATCAAAAGGAAGAAAAATTAACAACCTGTTGCGGTCCATCCATCAGGATATCACTCAGCAGGTGTGAAATTAACTTGCCTTGGCGGTGGATTAAGTTTGATAGCGTGACGTAAAACTACAGAGATGGTTTCTGTTGTTACTAGGAAGCAAGTTTTTTATTTTCTTTTTCTTCTTTTTTTTTTTTTTTTAATTTCAGTGTAATAAACTGCTTACACCATCCAATGTGTATAGTCCTGTGGTCATTTAACAGCATGAGTCTGGATTATGTTCCCTAAGAAGATCAAGTATTACTGTATCAGTAAAAATTGTTAAAGGCAGGCCATAGAAATGAAGTTTTAATTTCTATAATTACTGTGTGCCAGATGGTGGATGTATACTTCTTTCCAGCATAAGCACTTCAGCTCAGATATAAGCAGTTGTGATCTTTATTTACAACTGATCAGATTCTAACCTAGGTGATTCCAAATTCTGCTGTTATGGAACATTTTGATGAGCTTAAAAGAAATATGTAAAGAACACCCTACAAGTGTTTTGGTTACCCAAAAAACTTTGTTTTGGATTTTAGTTTTCAGTATAGCAACAAACATTATCTTAACTACTTACTAGCTTTATTTTGGAACAAATGTATTAGGTTACATACTTAAAGCATTGGATAAATCACAGTTAATTTATGTGGCAGAAAACACTGCACTTGTCTAGGAAGTGACTGTCCAGTGCAGTTTGCTTACAGAAATGCAGCAGAACATTCCTTTGCTGCTGAGGTTCATTTCTAAAGGATTGTTCTGGAAGAAGAGTACTGCAAAGACGCAAAATATGTCWCAAATTATTCCTTATTTTAGATAGAATTTGAGGAAGATGAAGGGAATACATTTTCGAATTTGAATCTAAAGATTTTGATATTCTGCCAACTCTTACCTTGCTCTATGCCTTCCCTTTCGTCATAAATTTTATATCACTGTTGTGAAAGCTCCCTTTGACTTCTGAATTCTCAGGGGACTTTTGCTGACTATGCTTTAGAGTATATTCCTCTAGGAAGAACAGAAATGACTCCAAATATTTTAGAACTCTTGATGTGTTTGACCTTGGCAGAAAATAGATACGTTTTCTTTTTTCTGTGCCCCTCTCAATTTTGTATTTGTAGTTCCTAGAGTAAAGGAAAGCTTCATATTTGTGATTAGAAGTTAGGATTTATAAAATGTTTTTCTTTGAAGCAGGATTGGTGCACAGCCATTAGCACTTCTTTGGTGTGTTCAATGTCCACGATGTGCTTTCTGTGTTACCCCCCTCAACTGTTGTCACTGGCAGTGCTTTTTCCTAGGATAACACCATACATGGGAGCTGTAGGATAATGGGAGAGAAATACAGATTTCTGGGCTGTTCTGGAGCTTAAATAGAGGCCTGTGGAAAAGTCA
Source organism: Nothoprocta perdicaria (assembly GCF_003342845.1). Lineage (NCBI taxonomy): Eukaryota > Metazoa > Chordata > Aves > Tinamiformes > Tinamidae > Nothoprocta > Nothoprocta perdicaria. Next base: position 4,269,164 of record NW_020455499.1, on the reverse strand, counting down.
TTTTGAGAGTATTTATCTGGGTTGAGTTGAAAGACAAATAATTTTAGGTTTCTACTTTTTTGTTCTTCTTTTCGAAGAGAAACATCAGTCTTCAAAAACGTTTCGAAATGRGGAGTTCAGCAAGTCATGGAGACCTAGTGCTTAGCAACATTAGCATTAGCAGTTCGGGTCAAGCTTTTAACATTGAATAAAGGTTAGATAGTTCCTAGAGGCGGTTACTCTTCAGCCGGAGCTCTGTGCAGCTGCTTTTCCTGCCTTAGAAAGTGAACATTTGGAAATGCAGCTCTGAAAAACTTGCTCCTAAGGCTTAAATTGTAGCATAAAATTGTTGCAACCAGGTCTATATGGAAATCAGCTGTGGAATAACAAGCTCAATTGCCTGCCTGCACTTAGGGCAGATTASTGGGTTTATTGAATCTTACTCCTGCCTTTCTCTTGTTGATGGCTTTTATAGTTGCCTGAGGTTTTATGGTTAATTTGCTGCCAGGAGGAAGTGGGAGAGATCAATTTAACTCTTGCTATGGAACTTTTCCCTTTAGTGTATTAGGACAGGAGGAAGGTAAAGCAGGAATTGTCTCTACAGCTGCAGCAGCAAGAAAGTTGGTTGGTTTAATGGTCTTGGGGAAACTTTCCATCAATCCCTCTTGCTAGAGGGAAGTTCTGGAGCTGTTTTCCCGACAGGCTGTGCAAGCCAGGTCTCTTGCAGCTCTTTGTTGTGACTTGCCTCCATGCTGAGATTAACCAAGTTTGTACTTTATCCCCACTGCACGGAGCTGTTATGGTGTTAACTGCAGTGAACGTAAAAGCAGAATAAATCCAAACAAAAGGCACCAGTCAAGGTGACTTGTGCAATAAATCTTGACCCAAACAAGGGAAGAGAGACCTTGTTGGTGGCACGCTGGGTTTGCAGAGCATTTGTTAATGTTCCAGTTCATGCTGACAATACTGTTTAGTTTCTGTTGGGCTCAGCACCTGAGCAAGGTGAGTTCATGTCTGCTAGCAAAGATGGTAGCAATGGCCTGTGGTTAAATCATTGTGGGCTGGGTTTTGCGTTAAGGTTTTGTTTGTTTGTTTTTTCTCATGGAATGCTGTCAAGCCAGAGGCAATATATGTCTAAAGGCACTGCTAGTTGGTAGACCTCTGATATTGTAACTCAGGGATGGACAGAAACTTGTTATATAACAAGAAGAGAGATGATAGTATTTAGTGTTATTTAGTGAAAGAGGTTCATGCTGAACAGCCAAAAGTTAGAGCGTTGTTTAGTTACTTAGCAGTCAAAGCAGTCGTTTTGCCCTCTAGTTCATTATGGGTTAAGTAGGTTTATGCCACTGATTCCTGTAGTTCATTACAGCTCATAAATGTCACTGTAAAATTACTTTATATAATATGAGTATGCTTGTGTCTTGCTGTCAGTGTTTATACAGCTAGTTTGATTTTGGTGACAAGTTTGTAGATAAAGTGGATGTTACAGTAGAGTATGTTGCAGGACATGGACAGGGTGCTGCTGCTCATTGAAGAAAGGGAAGGTCTAGACCTGAAGTGGTAGKTGACACTGTTTTCTGGGCCTGGCCTTGTCAGCAGTGCCACTCAATGTACTATACAAATTTAAAGGCAATAAATATAATGGTAAAAATGGTAGTCAAGTCCATGCCACTTGTAGGAACACTGGACCGCTGAGAAGCCTTCATTCAATTTTTTGTGCTCTTTCAGTCTTTTGCAGAGTCAGCTGAGCAACCTTGGAGCACAATAGTGTAAGATAAAGTGGCCACTTCTCATAGTGCAGCTGACAACTTTCAGAAATGAAGTATTATAATTTCCTCAAATATTTTACTGGGAGGTAAGATAGTGTAGTCTGCATCTTTGAAGACTGTTGCAATTGTGAAAAATAACCCTTGTTATAGAAGAGGAAGTGATTGTATCAGTAGTGTAATGAAAGGCCTCAATGCTTTATAGTCGCAGGTTGGTAATAAAGGGACAATGTGTCAGTTGATAAGTGACACTTGAAGATTTTATACAGTGTATGTGTTGCTGGTAAATTCCAGTTAAGCTGAATAGATCAAGTCTTTGAGTCTTAAGCTTCCTGCTGATTTATTTGAAGAAATTTAAGAGTCCAGATCTCTTTAAGAACATAGCAGCACAAGCTCTAGTCTTGACAGACTTAGAGATATCAATGATTTTCTATATATGGCTTTGCATCAATGGATTCCAGAGATTTAGGGATATTATGTGCTATTTATTTTGTGTAGAGAAGCAAGATGCAACTCCTTCAAGCTATGCAGCAAGCCATTGGCAGAGCCAAAATAAAGACGACATCTCTCAGTAAGAAGTAGACAGCTGCAAGATGACAGATGTAGGGAATGAAAATGGGAGCAGCTTCTCTTTTACTGGAGTTGACGGGTTAGAGTGCAAGTCTGCTAGAAAATAAGAGTGAGGCACAGAAACTGGTTAAGAAAGAAATTGTATTGTCAGGCTGCAGTGTTGGAAGCACCTCWGCTTGAGGCCACATGATTTCATGGAAACCTTCAAGCAGACTCATAGATCTTTCTTGCTTATTTGCAGGGATGTATGGGAATGTGTGTCTTAAAGCACTGAAGGTAAACTTTTTCAAATGTCTTGTTAAGACTGTAACGATAAACTGGAATGTCACTTTTGCATAGTTTCTTTCAAGCAAAGACCTCTTTTGCTTTTAATAACTTACGTGGAAACTGTATGAAAGATTTAGCATATGACAGCTCTGAAATAAGAAGATTGATGCTACTCCAGTGCTAGCTGACTGGGATTCTGACCTAATTTCTCTTAGTTAGAGGTTGGCGTAAGACTTTCTGGAGTGCTRTGCTTAAACTTTTGGAGATGAGTGGATGACATTTTTGTTACCCATTAATCATCTCAGGAATAGAATTTTCTTCTGAAAACTGACAAGATCTTCATGTGGTGTTTCTTTTAAGAATGATTTCACATGAGCCACTTCTGAGCCTGCGTTTTGCTGTGGTGGCAGCTCTCTTTGACATCCTTCTCCTTTCTACCTGTCTCAAGGTGTTAAACAGCAATTAAAGCACAAAGCACTTAACACTGTGTTTTCTTCCGCCCCTCTCCCCCATATGAGCAATAGTTACAATACAACTATTTTGTCAAAGTAAGTTGTGGAGGGCTTTTGTTGCATGGTTGGCTTGCTAATATGAACGGGATCTGTCATTTTGGAATGGGCGGACACTGGACTGAGCTTAGTTTAGTTATTTAGTTAACTTTAGTTAACTTCTCTGGTTTTATTGCCTTCAGAAGAGCCTTTGCAGTACGTGCTTTGTACTGAAACTTCCTTTATTCCACCTACAGAGAGGTCTCCAAGATGGTTTGTGGAGGTCTTTGTTTTTCTGCTAAGGGGGCTGAAGTGAAAGGGAGCAGAGGGAGGAGGATGACCCATTTGTATGGGAAACATCCTGCCTTGTGTGAGGCTCCTCCTCTGTGAGAGCTGCCAATAGTGAAGGAGCTACTACCTCTCAAGAGGTCTCCTGTGCGGGTGGGGACAACTTGTGCAACACTTTATTCCCTGAGCACCAACTCTTGAGAGCTATTTATGGTGCTTTCAGGAAAGAAGCCGATCTGGCTTGTCAAGCAGCTGATGGGCTATGTAGAGCATTCTGTAGTTCTCGCTGAGGTTCTCCTGGACATCCTACTACTTTAACTCAGCTCTTTTGTGTGTGTGTGTCTCCCACCCCATCAGGTTTGTCCAAGTTTATTTGGCTATTTTGACTTCAGGAAATACTTTGGAAGTAGGAAACTGGTGGGAATGTGTTGCTTAAAATAGGGTTTTARTGGGCTAGCATTGTGTTGCCTCCTGAGCAATAGCTGCAGGAGGATCTCTGCAGATTTGGGAATGTAGCAGTACCTCTCCTCCCATCACCGTTAGGAGTACAAGTTATCTAGTAACAGTTGTCTTCCTTCATTTTTGTTCTCTTGTGTTCTTTTTCTTCTTTCCTATCTACTTTCTGACTATCTCTTATGCCTTTTATTTGCTTCTCAGTGCAAGTAATATCACTTATCTGCACAACTTGTTTAATTTATGAAAGACTTCTAAATCTGAGAAAACTGAAGCTGTAGCGATTTTGCAAGGCTTTTTAATTATCTATGTGCAGCTGGTCTGAATACTGCATAAATGCAGAAAGCTTCAGCTTCTTTACTGATCTGATTTGGATATGCTGGCAATATCATCCTTGCTTGCTTGGCTGGAAGAAAAATATGCTGCCTAGATACCCAAATCCCAAATTACCTGGATTCACCCCTCCAAAATTACAGAAATCTGACTGTAAGGCACAAAAGTAGTTTATTTGTGGGAATGGTTCCGGCATGATTTATCTGTGGACATGTGGGATTAAGAAATCCATTACACAAGGGGAARCTTCTATCTGTTTTAAAAGCTGCTAGCCAAGTTTTTCTCGTTTCCAGAGTGTTCCTGAAAACTGCATGGCTGTACAGATGGCTAGATGGGGGGAGGCAGAAACCTTTTAAAGCAGAATTTTGATGTCTGATTCACAAGGCAACACAGGAAAAACAGAATCCTTCTCTATGAGGAAGAAGGTACTTGAAGAAGTCACTGGAAACATTGCTACTTAAAAGCAACGTGAAAGAAACTGTGTTGCGAAAGCAACAGAATGCAATGCATCTAAGCTTAAATGTGTGAATGGAACAAATTGCTTAGGGGTAAAGTAGATGTTTTTCCAGAAGTTGCTTAATGATACTGTGCTGTATACGCTGGGCCTGCTTGAGAGGCAGCTGAAGATGTTTTGTAGTGTTCTTTATGAAATTTAATGCTAAAATGCCAAAATTAAATTTGGAAAGCTGTTGAGTGGAGTATATATAATACTCTCATACTTTGATTACAGTTCTTTTGGAAGCAAATTCAAAGGTTTGTTTTGTTTATTTGGCCAAACGCAATGAAGATTTGTGGCTAAGCTACATCTGCTCTGTAAGCAATTCCCACTTGAATAAGTTCATTGTCATTGGGGGATGCTTGTTGCTTGACAGAAGGAGGGGGGGAAAAAAAGGTGTGAGTTTTTTTTTTTTTTTTTTTTTTTTTTTCTGTAGCATAAGTCCCCAAACAAGTGGCTGCTTTTAGAAGATGATGGCAAGAATTGTCTTCTTGGTTCCAAAGTTTTTCACTTGTATTGGTTGTTAGGAAAATCCAACTCTTTGTAAGGCTGAGAGGCTTGAACGAGTGTTTAAAGTGTGAAATTTCTCTATTTATGCTTTAAAGTTTTTAATAAGGCTTTGGAAGTCCATGCACTGTGCCAGTTTAGTTATTCCAAATGTGTTTCTGATGCCTGTGTTCTCACATGGGTTCCTGTTGACCACTGCTGGAGTTACTGAGTGTCTGATCACAAGAGGTTAACGTTAATGCTGGTCACTGATATTTACACTTCTGTTTAAAATAACTATTTTACTTACAATTAAGGAAGCTTTCTGAGATGGCCAAATATGTAGGCATAAAGTGGTAGCAATGTGATTCCTCGACAAGTGTAAGCAGCAACAGAATACCTTGTGTCTTTGAAAAGTCCTTTACAATTAACAAGTAGGAATTTATCTTGAAGATGTAAATTGTTTTCAAACCTTGAGTCATCTTATGCCTAGTATTTCACATTGCAGTGTATTTAAATGCAATTTCAGTGTTCATGGTGTTATTTTTTCATATATAAAACCATACTAACTAAGTTACTTAAATAGCTTGCGCTGCTTCCAAATTGCCTAAATGAGTGTTGAGGAGACATAATTGGAGATTCTAGCTACTGACTGTTCTGTTCTCTTCTACGTAACTCACCTCTCATGTGCACTGGATAGAGAGATTTCCTTGCTTGATGAAAGCTAAAAAATGCAGCTAAAAAAGTTGCATTTTTTTTTTTTTAAAAGCAACCCTTGAGCTGTTTACCAAGATTTACCTGAAAAGCTCTGGCATTTACGTATCTTTCTTTTGGAGGTAAATAGATTAAATAAAYTGTAAGTAGTTAGGACCATAAACTGTGTGAAACCCCTTTCCAATAAAGAGCGCCTGACACTCATACAAGTGTAGATTTCTCTGAAGTTTTTTCTCCTGGAAACCTTATGTTGCCTCCAGATCATGTTATCTTTGTAACTAAGCTTCACTCCAAAATTGGCAGAGATCCTCCCCGCGCACACCCTCAAGTAGCACAGCTTTTGCTGGCTGACACGCTGGGGCTGTGCGCTGAGCTAAACTCCTTGGCTACCTCCCCACGGCCACTTGCAAGTGCCTGGCCTGGATACCTTCTTATTTCTGCTCCTGTGAGCGCCAGTGCTGTGCAAGGCTCAGAGGGAACCTCGAGTTGTGTGACTCTGCAGAGCCCACCCCTGTGATTAAATCCCTCCCRAGCACTATGAAGAGGCATGACCATTAAAACACCAATCTCTTGGTCCAAGCTGCTGTACTGAAGTGGAGGAATCGTGCAGGTGACTGGTCTGCTTTGCATATAGTTTTTGTCAAACATAATTTTGGCAACTAATATAACATATAACTAATATAACAGCTAAGTGTTAAGGAGAGTGGGAAATATGTGGGAGCAAAATGAGTAGGGCAGTGCAGGCCATTTCTACCCTTTAAAAGCCATCGCAAGCAGCATGAGTGCACAAAGTGGTTTTTGGTCTATTKTAAGTACATCTCAGCACATCTAAGCCTGAGTTCTGCACAAGTCTTGTAGGATTTATGCAACTTGCTTGAAGATTTTAAGTGCTGAAATAAATGATTTAATCTCGTTCAAAGATAAAATCTTCACAGCTGCACACAAAAACGTGGTTTAAAATCAGAATACAGATAAAAAATCTCATATCCTGAAGCAGATGTAACAACATCTACTGTTGTGTGGGATTTATGTAAGAATTCTTATTTGGGTCTGTCTCAGTAAATTTGACAATTAAGTGCTTAAAAGGGGCAGGGAGAGAAAGCCCCACTGCCATTGTAAAAACTAACCCAAATGATCTTGCTCAAGTGAATTACCACTCAGCAGGTATTTGAAAACAGACACGATTTGCCTGGTCTGAGGAGCACTTTTGTTCCTGTTTAGTCAAATGGGTAAGCATTAAAGAAATTGAGTTCATTTTTCCTTTCTTTCCTTTTTTAATAAGACTGGAAAGAATAACATTTAAAGGTTTCCCCAGTCACTTTGCAAGTATACGGTGATGGGTATCGCAACCAGGCATGTGGCACTAGGATTAATACAAAGGATGGAGGAGACCTCAGGCGTAATTCTGACACCATAGAAGTGGTGCTGCTTCCTTTGAGTCATTACTTTCTTCTCAACTGCTGCAGTGAAATACATTGCTAATAGTCTTGTATAAAATGAGCTTGAAGAGGAATTTCTTCTGAAGTCTTATTAGTGCATATCATTTGATGAGTTGTGTTTTTATTTTCCTAAATGAAACTGATATTTTCATTATTTAACCAAAAAAGATACCAGAATGGGTGAGCAGAGATGATTTCTATGGTAGTCTTTATTTCCTCAATACTGTAAACAAATGCTCTTTTTAAACTTAGGAAGCACCATTAAGCTAGATTTCTAAATAGTAGATTTTTTTCTTCTTTTATTGCTTAAAACCATTCTTTTTAATATAATCCTCTTAGGCAAGCTTTCAAACATGTAAGACTGAATCTGCTACTGGAACCATTAATACAGGGCATATATGTATCATTTGGGTATTTTTTTTCTGTCCTGGTATACCTCACATGGATAAATTCCGTATTTGAGATCAAATGATACATAATTCTGTTTGGAACTTACAGTAGCTCAACACTGGAGAAAGAACGGAGATATATTTTTTTTCATGCCACAGAAATCAACTGTACATACATAATTCTTTGTAAAATATAATAATAATAAATATTTTTGAAATAATATTTTGCACTTCTGGCTGGCTTTCTGGTTTTGCTTTATATTCCTTGATAGAATATACAGAAGAAGATGAAAATAACTTTTTTTTCTTCTGAGATATAGGTAACCATTCATTCCTCAAACTAAGGCAGCTAAGATTAGCCTACTGTGGCCACAGACCATCTTGGTTGGAGGTCAAAAGAACATGTCCACAGAGTTCTTCAACTCTAATTTATGAGACTTGTGACCAACTTATTAGGACTGACAGCAGTAAGGCGTAAKAGTATTTCAAGATTACCTATGAACAGTCTATTTGTAATTAATACTCTAGGCACATAGATGAAAATTCACATCATAACAGTATGGGCAGCACTGTATGCCATTAAAGTAATTGGGAGCTCTTGCATTTTCTTAAAAGTGAAAATAGCCTCTTCACCTAGTATGATTATGTAGTGAAGCTGTCTTGTTGCTTGCATATTCTTTAACTTTTCTAAAGAAATTTGGTCTCTSTGTAGTAGGAAGGGGCTAGTTTTATAATGCTTCCCACCCTGAGAAGYGGTCCTGTTTGGGAACTTGTCAAGAGAAGGAAACATCTCCCTGCTGCATTGCAAGCTGAAGCAAATACAGTTGCAAAGGGTAAAACATTGCTTTTTTTGATGTCCTTTTTTTTTTTGTCTTCTGATCTTTTCCTTCCTACCTTCCCTGTGTTTATCAGAGTTGGGGCTGGTGTTGTCACCGCGTGCAGTGTGAGCTGTGTGATGCTAAGGAGGTGCCTGCTGCGACCTCCGCACAGGCTGCATCAGCCTTGTCGTGCTTTCAGGAGGGCCACGTTTCTTTGGTGTTGACTAGAAATAGCAACAAATTCTCCTGTGGGAGCAGCTAATTAGCATTTTGKTTAAGGAGTCATGTTTAGAATACATATTTTATTGAAATTAGTAAGAGCATTTAGGGATATAGAGACTGTATTAGCTCTTCAGGTTTGAATGATTGACCCAGACCTACTTTTTTTGCTGACCWAACTCGTGTCAGAAATTGGTATGCTCTTTAGTGTCCCTAATGTGTGCTGCAGTGCTGGCTACCATGGATGGATTAAACGAGCCCTGTCTTGAAAGGYCAGTACCTCCTATCAGTGACCATGATTTTACTCATCTGTGTTCTGAAAATTATGTCAAGGTAGAGTTTGCTTTATACAGAAAGGGTGAAGAATGACCTCCCTTGATTTTCTTTGCAGCTGTGTGTTTTGGCATGTTTTTTTTTTTGTTTGTTTGTTTGGGATATCTTTTTTTGTATTCAAATTCTTCTTTTGTTTGGAATATTATGTTGAAAACAAGCCTTACTTTCATTGTATTATATGTCAAGTAATAATATACCAAATACTAAGGAAGTTCTCCTTTTTATTTGTTTGTTTTTGCCTTTAATACATAAGAGGAGTGAACTAATAACGGCAATAGTAGAGCTGAAAAACTTGGACATTACTCCTTTTCTTTTATAACCTGTTGTTAGTGTTCCTGACTGCCTGTGTGAGCACAAGGTCCAGGCTTGTGGATTAAACTATAAACAGAGATGTGATACTTTTATGCAAGAATAAATGTGCACAGATGGAGATAATCAGAAGTGACTTCATGTGTAGGCATTTTTAGAGGTGCTAAAAGCCCACAGTACCAAGCTGACATTGATGGGAACTACAGGTGTGAAATATGCTCGGAGAGAGCCTTGAAATGCAATTTTTAAAAGGTGTCTAAACACCAACAGGGACAGGCAAGACTGTTCTGGAGTTGCATGTTTGGGTGTGTTCATAAATCCCCTTGGATTGAGATCCCATTGGATCCTTTGGTCTTTTTGCATCTCTGTGCTGGGGTTTATTTAAAATTCTTGACTTTGGATCTGCTTGTGGCATTTTCCATAATTAGAAGGGKTTTTTTTGTTGTTGTTTTTCTAAGGGCATGCCTTACTTCTAAAGTGTAAGAAACCCTAATACTGTGTGTTAAAGAAAAGAACGCATTTTTGAAGACAGAACTTAAAAATATGAGGGATTTTTTGTGGGATTCTTGAACCTATTTGAATTATTCAAATTCAGGAAAAGCAYTTTATCTGTTTTAAAAGCTCTTGAAAATAAATCAGAGCTAAATCAATAAGTGTATTTTAAAAGCATCCTTAATTACAACTTCTTGTAAGACAAGTATTCTTCGTAATTTAGAAGAAAGATGTTAGTAAGKTCTGAGCGTTTCTGCTGCCAGTCACTTGGCACGACTGTCTGACAAAAATGCTTATTTTTCTTTGTGCTACTTCCATTTCATGCTGGCTTCTCTAGTAGAGAAAAATGTTGATGGAGACTGAGTTTGTTCCTATTCCTCCATACTCTGAGAGATTAAATGCAGACAGTAACACAACGTTTTTACTTAATAACAAAAACCTGTAAATTAATCTTTTGCAGTTATATATATATATATCCTCTTTGTAATTCCTATGCTGCACTTTATGCTTTCATTAAGATAATGAAGCAAACCTGGTGTATGTGAAGCCATTTTCATTTCCATTCCCAGTCCTTCCTTGCCACAGCATCAGCTTCTCCTTCCATACATTGAATGTATGTATGTGTTTGAGTTTCCAGCCTGCCCAGTAGGTCTGTCTCTTGCTGGATTTACATTTCTCCTCTATATGGGTATAGAGTGGGTCAAAAGCTCCTAGTTCACACTGAGGTTTTCCTGTTCAGACCTGGCTCTTCTTTGATCTTTAACTTCTTTGAAGGCTAAATTTACCCCTCGTGCTGGCAAGTTTTGAGGTTTGAAGTATAATATGGAAAGGCTGTTGGGTACTTAGCTCTTCCTGCTTCGAGCAGACCAGTCTCTTTTGCATATATGCATCTGGGATTTTGTACTATGCCCTTTTCTTTGGTCTGTTGCTTGAAAACCTCTTAAGTAACCTCTTAAGCTTTTGCAGTGCTGCTAGGCTGAGCGAGGTCCTTCCTTGTAATTAGGTCTTTAGGTCAGAGGCAGATGAATGGATTATGTGTCTGCACCAGAATTCGTAGCTAGATGTATCTTCTTACAAAATGTATTTTATTTATTTTTTAAATTCTCTTCTTGTTTGAAGTGGCCCGTTAGATGAAGCAATCTGAGGCCTGGGTGTTGCTGTTTTTCTACTTTGGCTCCATTACTGTGTGTGGTTTTTCTTCCTTTTTTTTTTCTTTTTTTTTTTCCCCTCCCTCCACCCACTTCCCTCCAACTGATTTGCTTCTCTTAAAAAATGACACAACAGATATTTAAGTAAATCAGCCTCTCAAACCCAGTATGCAGGAGTTTTCTTGCCACATTGAAATGTAAAAATGTAGGTGGAGGAGGAATTAACATTTAAAAAAAAATCTTTTTTTTTTTGTTTTTTTTTTGCAATTACATAATGCTAAAACTAAAGATGATTTCTTGTCAAGGTTCCTGAATGAAAATTSTGCGATGTCTTGATCCCTTCCTTTTTCTGAAAGGGGAAAAACAGTGTGGCTGCTCTTGTGCTTTGAAATGGCTTCAGCAGAGCTGGCTGTTGTGTGGGGTTGTTTGTTAATTGTTTTGGTTACAGTTTTCTAAGGGTTGGTTTCCTGCATTTTTCAACTCCCTGATGTTTATTTGTTTGCACTGTCACTTCATTTTTGCTCATGAAACTTTCTGGGCATTTATCCTTCCCCTGCTGCTAATGTGAGATCATTGGTATTCCCAAGTCCTCTCCTGACCTTCATGTTCCTTGCTCATTCCCCTCATTCCCAAAAGGCGGAGAGACCTCTAAAAGCGCGAGGGCTGGGAATGCCTGTCCTCCCACTCAGGGAACATTTCCATTAGCAAAGCTTAAGCAAATCTTCCAATCTTAAGCAAATCTTCCGTTATTTTATAAAAGGTATTTTACAAAAATAAGCTTTGTACAGCATTTTTAGTGTATGTACATTTTTTCGCAAACTGCTTGTGCTGACGCTGAAGTTGTGCATGTTGTCAAAAATAAATGTAATGTTTTTCTCCTTGCTAAACTTCATATTTTAAGTGGATAAAAATGCTTCTGTTGGAGTGCTGACAGTTGCCTCAGAGATGGCTGCCCTTCCGTGCAGACTGRCGTGCCTTTTGTGAAGCTCATGGTGTGTTCAAGAGCTAAGTAATGAGAACTGCCACTTACTATTTTTCTTTTTTAAAACTGTGTTGGATTTTGTCTTTTGAGGAGTAAACATTCTATGAAGAAATACATTTTCTCCCGTTTTAACTGAAAATACCACTAGACTAGGGAGTAATGTGATGGAAACAAAATGTGTTTAATAGCATAAGATAATTAAGAGATACTAGATATATAAGGTACATAGGTAAAATTGGTCGGAGGAGATTTCAGGGCAATGGGAACCGATGTTCCTACCAGCTCTGCTTGCAGTGTTTGCCTTTCCAGCTTCCATGCAATCCCAAAGCAGTGAGGGAGGTGGCCGGGCACAGGGACCTTTCCCTCCTGTAAGGACAAGCAGGGAGGAGAGTAGGACACATGACAGGAGAAAGTGCAGGGAGGAGAGTAGGACACATGATAGGAGAAAGTGCAGAGGCTAAAGTGCTCTCAGAGACAATGTTATTCGAAGGTTCATGAAATGAAGGAGCAACCTCCCACTCCACCATAAAACCTTCACCCTGAAGAGGACTTTTGCTCTTCCTCCCTCCCTGGCCATGGAACCAGATTACTTGAGGGCAGTTCTGAGGGGATTTTTGTGGCCTATGGTGGTGTTTCATTTTTGGTTTTTAAGTCTAGTGGAAATGGTCTCTTTGCTAGGACTGGAAAATAAAAGTCAGTCAGTATCACTCCAGATTTTCTGCTGTACTGCAAACTGAAGTAGGCTAAAATAGACACCAATTTAGATTTTTTATATTACCTAGAAGAGATACTGATTGCAAAGAACTTTCATCTGGATACACACGTAGTTGCTCTGGTGCTAATCGGAGCAGCCTCTGTGAGTGATGCTACCTGTGCTGGAATTGGGCAAGGTGGTTCCTCCTGGCTTCACTGACAAGGAGCTATTGCAGGCAGTATGCTGAGCATATGCAACATGCAGAGTAGCTGAAAACCTTAAACTTGTATAATGAGGAGAAGAWTTTTTTTWAAAAAAAATGTGTTTAATGACAGATATGTTTGAATGGATTGCAGGAGCTTTCTCTCTTTTATAGTCTCAAAGAAGCAGCAAGAGGAAGTGGTTCTGCATCTCAGTGTCCAGCTCCAGTTACCCTGCCATCTGAAGCCGAGCTCCAGCTTCGGCTTTACAAGCAACAGAGCTGTTGAACTGCCCCTTTCTTTCCAGCTGAACCCCTGAAACTTCTTGCCTTTATAAAAACAGATATTTGTAGGGTTGTTTTTTCTTCAATTTAGAAATTGAAATTCAGATGCCATTATAAGCAAGGAAAGGGTGAGTTTTAAATTTTCCTTCATAAAGACATCTGAAAAGTCCCTGATACGTCCTAAAATCACTCCATTCCCTAACAGTGTGTGGTGCTCATTTGCACTTGCATAAAGCTGCAGAAAGGCTGCCGTGCAACTGAGGGTTTCTTTGTTTGACTCTCACCATGCTGCAACCTGTTTCAGTGTAATGGAATGGGTAACTCCCAGGAAAAGATGGAAAAGCTTTACTGCTTGTGGTACGATATGTTTACTAAGCTATACAAAGAAAATTCGGTGGTTATCAAAGTAGAATTTGAGCCCGAAAAAGAGAATGCAGATGAGATTTGAAATTAGTGCATAGGCTGGAGGATAGTTTTGTGTGAGTAACCAAAACAGGCCCATGAACTGACTCGTTCTGCAGAGTATTTCATTGGTACTAAAAAACCTGCAATGTGGACAAGATTAGGCTTAAAAAAACATTCCTCGGCAGTCCTCAGGTTTCGCAAAAAGCTCTTGATGTTCTTTGCAAAACTTAATGTTGTAAAAATACTGAGTGAGCACCCTAAACTCGGCATTAATGAACGTACTTAAATAATAGTGTGTTGTCAGAGCAGCGAGAGGCATTTATTCTCAGAACCCACGTGGGGAACCCGACGGAAGTGGCTGAAGGGCCATGCGAGGGGCTTGTTCTGTCCTGTCACCTGTGGTGAGCTTTCTGGGCAAGCAGAGCTGCCGAATTTCTCAGCCTCTGCACATCTGTACGTACGTGGTTTAGAAAAGGGTGGCTGGTTCAGAGCACATAGCTCTTATTTACAGTTCTGAAAAATGCATACTTAAAGGAACACTGTTCACTGATCATGTGAAAGGAGATAACGTTCRCTAATTTACATTAGTAATTAATATGACGCTAAACCTTAGCCTGAGCTGTAAATGTTTAATATGAAATATATACCAAATATTTTGTAATCCTGTATAGGMGTTTTGAATAGACATGGCAAGAACATACAACTTTTCTCCCAATGATTGCCTGTGAATGTCCTCCCGTTACCTGTGCAGCAAGCTACGGTGTAGCATCTCGTGCAGGGATAATGGTGTAACTTGTCCCTGGTGACTCCAGACAGTTGTAGAAATGCTGTGCGTGTAAACACATATGCTTGGAGGAGAACTCTTAATTGCACACCGAGGAACAAATCCTTATGATGAAAGTCAGTGCATGCACTTGGAAAATGATTTGCACAGGGATTGGAACCCTCCTTTCTTGTGTGTGGAGTTGGTATGTTGTTAAGAATAAGTGTCATACAGAAGAGAGCAATTATGAAGAAGCTACTGGTTGGAGAATATGTTTAAAGAAGTCCTGGAAATAAGAAGTTCTAGTYACTAGTTTTGACCCTTCCATAAAAGGCCAACAGAAATCGAGCCTGTTCCTGTACCTGTAGCTCAGTGAAAGCAGATGCTCTGTCAACTGCAGTATATCAGGGAGCACAAATAACTTTTGACAAGCAAAATGTTTCTTCTGTCAATAGCTCATTGTATATGGCCCATTTGTATATGGGAAACTTACTAGCCATGCACGGGCAGCTGCCACTGTAACCTCCTGGTTTATCTGTTCTGTATCAGGCGCAGTGCTGATTTACGGTTATTGGATGCCCTTTGATCTCTTCCCTCAGTTTGGCGTGACCCAGCGTGTGGAACCATTCAACTTGCCCTGCCCCTGTCAGTCAGGCTACCCTTACTAGCACCTCTTCATCTGCCTAACATATATTCTTTTAGTTTTACTCTCTTTCTGACTTGCCCTCTAATGTTTTGCTACCACAACTCCTCCCTCAGGGCACGTTTTTCTTCTGTCTACTTTATACTTCAATTTCTTAACTGACTTAATGCTTGAGTTTTTCTTACAGTGATTAAAGCCGACAGTAGGTGATGTGGGCAACTTCAGTGTGTTATCAAGGCTATTGGAGTTCAAGAAACCTTTGGGTAGAGTAGTTACAGCTCATTCAGACCTACGCTGGATTCTGATTTAAAAGCCTGTTTGGTCCTCGTAGCTCTCCAACTGTGTGTCAGTCTATAATCAAAATACATGAGTGCAAAGGCATAGTTTTTCTTGTATTCTTTTTTTGGCAATTGAAGTTGTTGATTGAATTATATAAGTTGAGAAGGTGACTACATGTAGTCGATTTATTAGTTTAACTTTATTTTCTTAGTTACTTCTGTGACTATGTACCAATGATATGAACAAGCTTGGTGCTAAAGAGTGGCTTGAGACTTTTTCAGCCTTAGGTCTGCATGAGGAGTGCACCTTTTGAAGCGAACTGATACCCCAATTTACAACACTGGTTTATACTCTAGAGTACTCCCGGAGCTGAAACACTGGATTTATTTTTAATGAATATATTCGAGAACGTAYATGCCAGGATTGCAGCTAATGTCAACAAAATGTTTGCATTTGGTCACTAAGACCAAACARCGTCATCAACAAAACACGTTATGGACAGGAATCCTTTCCAGTATTTTAGGTGACTTACGGAAAGCATTGTGGCAATAGAAAAGAGATCGTTACCTACACGGTCACTGTACTGCAGGCCAGGATTTTCTATGGTAGCTTCCTGGAGCACCTGGAAACTTGGAAATCTCGAAGGAGGTCTGTCGTTACTGACAAGGTACAAGCAATGAAGATAATTTGTCAGACTCTGTATCTGTCCCAAATACCAGGACCTTCCTAAAATATTACATATGGTGCAGAACAGGAGCTTATTCTCAGAAGCTAAGACCTTTTCTTATTCCCTGGATTGTGGGGGTTTTGTGCTTTCCCTCTGCAGCAGCAGTCCAGTYAGAGAGCACCACAAAGTGATTGCACTGATTCACTTCCCCTGTGCTGCCTATGCTGGCTGCTTTTGCACTTCACATTTTTTTCATGTCGTTTTGCAGGGGCCACGGCTGACACAGACCTCCTCCTGCTCGGAGTCYGCCAGGACAAGCTGTTCTGCAGCTGTCTGGGGATGGAGGAGGAAGGGAGGCCGCCTTCTACCTACTCCAAATAGTTCCTAAGCTTTGTGCCTTACAGTATGCTGAGCACAACTTATATTTTCACAAAGAAAATGTCTGTAGTTTTATTAAATTGTGGTGGTAACTGGAGAGTCAAAGGCCTTCCACCAGCCCAATGCTTGTAGCATATAAGTGACTAGCTGGAACATGGGCTGCTGCTTTGTGAGATCCTGGCTCATTTGGAAATACTTTTGTAGAGTTCAAGCCATTCAATATTTGTTGTAATATGATGAAGCTTTAAACTTTATAGAAGCATCATGAGAATCATGTGCAGAGCCAATTATTTCTATTTCAGAGGCTATATGTGAATCCTCTATTTCAGAGGCTTTATGTGTTTCTCTGTGGCTGGAGGGGTCAGAGCTGCTTGTCCTGCCTCTTACATCCATCTGGAGGGTTTCCTTTCACTCAGTATTTGGTCATATTCTTTTGGAGAAAAAACATTACTATTCAACATACTATTACTTTAAAGTTCTGCCTCGTGTGACCCTGGGATCCAAGTGTGTGTGTGTTTTTATTTTTTTGTGTGTGTACATGGAACATATGTCGTCTTTAAAGGAAGCACTTGGACATTTGGAATATTTGGTTTGTGAGGAGAGCTTGTACTGGCTCTGGCTCAGCAAAGCGGTTGAGCTCTGTAGATTTGATGCTGTTGCTCAGTAAACATTACAGCAACTCCTCAGCTACGATGGGATAGATGTTTATTTAATGGCATGCAAAGCTGATCTGTATGCAGCAAAATTGTTATTACTTAAAGAGATAYAAGAAACATTAGCAACTTTGATTTCAAAGGCTCTTTTAAATTGTGCTCTTCTAATCTTTGGGTTATCAGCTGTTGATAAGTATCAGTGTGTACAAAGTGCAGGAATCATTAAAATGTTTTGCTATCCTGGTAACTTTCAAATTAGACCTGAAGTAGATCCTGTGTTCATGCTCAGTACTAAGGAAAGGACATAAATGTAGGCATTAGAGCAGCAAAATAAGCAACAGCACAGTTGCTTCCAAGCAGGTGACTAGTGAAATTTTAGTTCCATTCAATTTTGCACGTTAGAGATACAGCTTATTTTCAGCCATTTGTCAGGCAGCATAAACTGGAGTGTATTCAGAGTGCTTGCCAAGAACAAATCCGTAGGAAGAAATGTTATACCTTGACCCAGGTTCAAGGTCTTCTAAACCTACAAGAAATAAATATTGCTGCAGACTTATTTAATGTTCAGTTTAAATAGTTTTTTTCCTCCCTRTGGTTTGATAAGCGGTAAGTAGCATGAATATTGCTTTCTTGTGTATTTCTTTCTAGTTTCACTCTTAAGTTCTCATCCATCTTGGGTCAACAAGCTGCTCAACGACCTCTTTGTGTGTTGACCACCAAGCTGAGGAGGGACAGTAATGGGGCATCTGTGCTTATGGGAGCCTCTTTGCTTAATACAAAACTTTTTGACTTTGCTCTGAGGATTGGACAGTGCCATTGTGGAGAATTACTTGTTTTTGTCTTGGACATGGTGATTTAACAAGTGGATTTGTGGTTAACGGCCCTGGGTGAGGCTGGGGCCTGGAGTATCCGAGGGCGAGGAACCAGTTAAGGGATTCAGGACTTAGGCAATAAATCTGCTTCCTGTCAGAGTGTTAAGTAATTAGGCTCAGATTAACAGATTTTATTTTCTGCTTTAAAAAACAAACCTCTATAATAAACTCCTAGCAGCTTTTTGCAGCACCTGCTGCTATAGTTATGCCCTAAGGTGGCAGGAGAGAATTCCCCTGGAATGAAGCCACATGCACAGGGCTGCTCTGCACGGGCCAGCAACATTTTGCTTGCTAATGTGGGGAACTTTCAGATGATCTGAAAATCATGAGCCCACCCTTCTCAGCCAGCACTATATTTACAGTATTTAATAGCAAAATGTCAAACTGAATGGAAGAGGATGTAGTGTATTAGTGACTGAATTGGACATTACCTTTGGGTAGATGCAAGAGGAGAAAAAGGTGCATGCTTGTATCTGTACTGGAACTACGATAAAAAATTCTTACCAAAGCTCTCTTAAAATTTAATAAAATTGATAAGGTAATTTAAGCTTCATTGCTCCAGCTATGAAGGAGCTTCTATCCTTTCTCCTCTGCCTCAAAGGCTGGTGAAGATCCCTTTTCCTAAGTCTTAGGGTGACTGAAGCTCTCAAACTCTTTTTAATTTACTTTTTTGTCAAATCAAATGAAAACAACCACTTTCTAATCTCATGATTAGCAAGCTCTAATCTCTTGATCAACATGCTGACATCTCCAAATGTTCTCCTTTGGTGAGAAAACACTATCTTGGGCATCATGTTTTGATACAGTGACAAGACAGAAGGTTATTAATACCCTGGGCTTTGCCTGTAAATAGCTTCTTTTTTTTTTTTCTTCTAGGTCAGGAATACTTTTAGTTTTCTAAAGTTTAAGGAAGTCTTCCTACTTCTAGTGCTGAAATTCATTTCAATGTTTTGTTCTCCAAGCACTGTCATAAAAGTACATCAAAGCAGCTTGTGGTTATAGCCTTAAAAATGTATTGCTTGGCATATTATAGAAAAATACAAATCCTGCATTTTTTTGAAAAAGCATCAAAGAAAATTCTCAAAAAAAATGGCCATGTTTTATTCCATATAAAATCCTTAATACTGACTTTCTTCGGTGTTTTTTTCAGAAAGTTTTGAGCTCCAAGTCACTGGCTGAGCAAAATGGTTCCGTTGCCATAAATCATATTTTAATATCGTTATCCTTGGAGCGTGGACCGAACTGCCTAACTTGGTGTGCATTTTTGCATAAAACATGAAACAAACTTCTACCTGCATGACTGTGGTTCAAGAAAGCCGTCTTTAGATCACAAATCCAGAGAATTGGTATTTTAATGTATTTGTGTGGTTGTGTTTTTGCTGACATGAAGATGCTGAGATTAACTTTGTGCTCGAATGCACCGATTTCCCTGAGTCTCGGCTTCGTGTGTACCTGCTGTGGTACCAGAAGCCCGCGGCATCCACCTCCGTGCTCGGTGCAGCCTTGTTAAAATTCCTATCCCAATTCTTTAATGACCAGCAAGTACAGTAAAATGCTGAAAGAAGCAAGATAAGAGGTAGGAGCTACATAGCAGCATATGCAGCTGTTCACAAATAGCCTAAGTGGTGGGGATGGAGAGAACTTGCAGCATTCCTGAATTCCAAAATGGTTTCGAGTGGAGTAATGTAGGGTATTTAACAGTAAGTCATTTAAGTGCAATACAGTTAAAAGTAATGTTTGTGACRTGACAYGTGACAGTTKTTATATTYCTGTTAAAGCAGATCCATCCAACTSTAGCTTTGGGGACAACAAAACTTTTTTTGTATCCTGAATCTGTGTCGTTATAGATTTGCAGGGAGATTTGTCCTTTTCATCTTTTATGTGCAAACTTCCTTCCCTTTTCTCTTTTCCTCGCTGAAATCCCTGTGTAAGCAAACAGCATGAAAAGAAGATTCATGATCCCCGTGGTTTAATTTCTGGAGGAATAAATTACAGAAAATGGTATGCTTGATAGAAAATTGGAAACATTTCAGAGTGCTCTGTGAAATCATGGATTCACACGTGGAACTTCTGGTTGGGTTACACTCAACCTCCTCCTAAGTGAAAATTTTATTTTTGCAAGTGAAGGCAAGCTGCTTGTTCAAATGAAAATTTACTTATTTTCATGGCACCTTATCAAAGGCTGCTTTTCTCTCCTTCAATTTCCATCCCACCACCTCCTGCCAATTTCTACTACATCTTAAAAAAAAGAGAAAGAAAAAGAAACTCAACAAACAAGCTGAGAGTATTTATACTCTTGCTCTCCCTCAGTCCATCTGTCCTGCTTCTGCTGTTGTGACCCAGTGTTGTTCTGCTTTTCTCAAAAACTGCATCCCAAATTGCCACTTCAGTAACAGTACATGGTGCCATTTCAACTGTAGATGGGGGTGAGAGGAGAGAGGAGCAGTAGTGACATCTGTCAGCTAGAAGAAAAGAAGCTGTTGGCAGAAGTGGTGCTGAAAATAAAATTGAGCAGTAGAAGGAAGAAGAAAACTAAGGCWCTATAATGCAGCTAAGGAAATGGCTTTTCTGCATTTATTTTATATCCTAAGGAACTTAAATTACAGAAAGTATAGCTAGCAAAAGCGTGAGTGAGCAGGTCACACTGTACGAGTCAGGTTTAGTTGTGTGGCTTTTCAGCTGCCTCTGCAAATGGAGATGCCCTTTCAGATAATGTAGGGAATGGACATAATTTCACCTACCTGGAAACTTCACCTAGACTTTGGATTTGTTAATATCTCAGACTTCTCTAGCATGTATCTCTCTGGTCCTTGCAGAACTTMCTTGTAAATCATTTCCTCTGTAAGAGTGATAGCCAGCAAATGTTGGAAGTTTAAGACTAATTAAAATGTCATGAAGTGGCTTAAAATTTGGGGGTTTATGAATAGAAGTCAATTCATTGTTAACTATTAATTGTTAAAGTCAGTGGAGTCTTCAAGATTTGGCTTGGAGAAAAAAATAGCAGCTCCTCTAAGTGTGGAGAGGGTTGTCCCTGTGCAGTYTGGCTCCTTTGTTGCTGTAGCTTTCAGGCTTGGGGGCAGCACAGGGCCCTTGCTGTGAAAAGCAGGTTTGGAGAAACCGTCTGTCCCTTGACACGAGTGTCTGAGTAGCCCAAAGAGTTTTCAGGGGCTAAATTGTTTCAGAATTGTCAATGTAGCAACTGGATGTGCTGAGATTTATTCAGATATGTGGATAGGTTTGTGTCAGCAGAATGTATGCGCGAAATTTGTTTGTTTAGTTGATATCACAGAACCAAAGTCCTTAAAATGTGCATGCTGCAAAGATAACCGACCTGGTGCGATCAACAGTTGAGCTCAAATGCGAGATAAGTATTCTTATCAGAAATGAAGATTTTTTTTTCCTTCTCTGATCTAGCTTATCTTTCCCTGTTTTCTACCAACATACAACCATTCTTTTGATTTCACTTGACTGTAGTTAGTAAGCAGCAGTAGTTTGTCCTGTTGTTAATGCTGTGTTTTGAAAAAAAAAAAAAAGAGGAGTTTGGCCTCCAGAAGGAGTAAAGAAAACAACATCTTGCAGTAAGAAAGTCCAGGGGCCGAGGGGGATTCGGTCTGCGGCACAGACTGGCCGGCTCAGGTGAGATGTCTGCCGAGCGATTCCTGTGGGAATGAAAGCTGCAGTACGAGGAGATGCAGGAATCTGCATGCAAGGGGTATGGGACTCGTCTGTTCAGTCAGAGCAGCTGCTACAGGAGACAGGGCTGAGCCCTGGAATTACCCCTGGAATTCTTGTGTGTCYACTTCATGTACATGCATCCATATGCATACATAGCATGTCTGTTTTAAACTCTTAAAGCCTGATCATCCCAGGTGAATTCATGACTTTTAGAAGGCAGGTTTGTGCGGGTTGCCTGTCCGTTTTGAGCTGTGTTACATTAGCTGGTGCAGTGAAGAATGATTCCTGGCATCCCTTTGCTGCAGAGTGCTGGGAGAGGGCAGGTGTTTCCCCTCACCACTGTGTTTCCTGGCTGTGGCTTTTGGCAGCCCACCCATTTGTCACTTGAATTATCAGGAGCTTTTAGAGTAACACACCCATTATAAGCCCAGAGAAACTCAGCGTGTCGGCGCCTGCTTGTWGTCGGTCGGGGCGTTCTGTAAGATGGTGACAAGTTGCTCTGTTTCCAGTGGTTTGTGTGGAAGTACAGTGTGCCTGCTTCAAAACAACCTGGGGAATGGACCAATATTGCATTAGGATCCTAATACGTGGGRCTTTAAGAGATCTTACTTGAATTTGTTGTGATACGTAAACGTATGTGTGCCAGACATAATAGCATGTTGCAACTCAGTATGTGTGCGCATCCCTGAGTAAAGGGAGAACAGCTTCTCTGCAGCTGCTAGCTCTGCTGCTGTCCGTTCAGCTGAGGATGCTGCTGGCCCCTCTGCTGCCAGGGCCCTCTTCTCTCATGCTGGACTTGGTCTCCACGAGCACCCAGGATCATCTCCCTTGAGCAATAAGGCTTGAGGGCTCGTTCTTCGCAACAGCAGTACTGCTTTCGCTGAGCCAGCGTGTACAGAAATGCACCTTCATTATTTAKTAGTCGGGCTGTGTAGCTGCTAATGTCTGAGTTTGTAATAAGCTGATAATAACAAAATGCTGCTTAGTTTGCGTCTGCCTTTATGGGTGCAGATCTCTCTGCTTTGGGTGCGGGCAGTTAAGGCCTTGTAAGAGGAGCTGTTGATGGGCAGTGCTGAATTTCTTCTGGAATCCTCACTAAGGACAGTGCTATGGCAAATTCACACTGATTTAATTTCTTCTTTCACACTGATTTAATTTCTTATATTGCTGTAGATTGGACAGGCAGCATTAAACTGTGTGTGTGTGTATATACATATACATATATATATATACACAGACCTTTAAAGAAACTTTATGTAGTCTTCTGTAGTTGTCTTGTAAATGACAAAACCAACTTAAAAAAATAAAGGAGGAGAGATGCAAGGATATTTGTCTCAAAATGTCTTCACGTGAAGATTAACTGTTTGTGATCTATTTTAAGCATTAAAAAATAAGTGTAAGGGCTTAAAATGCTGTGAAATGTGTGGGGCATTAGTTTTGCATTAGGATCATTTCCTGATGCTGTGCTAAATAAAGCGTGAGCATTTTTGTTGGGCTGATATAGGCATGGTAGTGTCCTACAGGGTGACTGATAAAGCACTCAACTGCTGGACATCTTTGCATTATGTTTAGAAGAGAAACACTGTGTGTTAATGAAACTGAAATAATAAATATGCAAAGATTATTAAAGTTCCTGTATCTGTGAAAATGGATGCTAGGTTAGTCCTAACAACAACAGCAGGTTACCCATGTTGTTAAGGGCAGCGCTGTTAAGAGCCAAGCTGGTAGGGTATATTTTAAATGTATCTGGAGACATTAAAAAACATGCTCAGCTTGAGCATGTTTTGTGAAGTTGTATGAAGTTTTGATTAGAGTTAAATTTAGGGAAGAACATAACAAAGCTGTTCTTTGTTAAACAGCTTTCTTACCTGGTGTGTCTCTTCACTTTCTCCATTTCCATGTTTGGGTTTTGAGACGTTAACCAGTCGCAGTAGTTCGGGGAGACCCGCCTTTCACAAGCAACTTCACCACTACAACAAATAAATCCAGTTTCCCAGAGAGGGGCTGGAATTATTTCAGAGTTTGGGGGATTGTTACTTTGGTTTTTTACAGAAAACTTTTTTCTCGTTTTATTTTTTTTAAACTTAGAAATGCCAGCGATTCCTTAGAGCTGCTGAGCAGTGCTGAAAGGCTCCAAAGTTGAGCACAGTTGTCCTCGCTCAGCAAGTGGCTCGTCATGGGCGTTCGTTCAGTGGCAGTATCATGTTGACTTGTTTGTCTCTTCTATCTCTGATCTTTATCTATGAGATGAAACACTTGTTTTTATCACTCAGGCTAGTGGGAGCTGATCATCCGTCTGTCAGTATTTTTTTCTTACAGATAAACATTAATATTTCCTATTCACCTCCTTTTACATTTTGAATTTGARTTGAATTGGAATTGAATTGCAAACATGGGGAAAGTTGGCCCAGCTTTGTAATCTTTCTCAGGGAGCTCACTCGGCGCCTTTCTACCCTAAAAATAAGATGGCCACTCAGCCAAGCTAACTCTTTTTTCATGCACACAGATGCACCTTGCAGTAATTTCCTTTTTTAGTTTTCTGCCTAGTGAACAGGGACTGCCTCAAATAATGTAATGTATATATGCATGCTGGAAGGTAGGTAGTGCAAAGCTATTTATGTCCCTCTGCAGGACTGTTAGTTCAGCTGAAAGTTGAYGTTTTGGAGGGCCTTGGAGCAAACACTGTGCGGTGCCAGCAGGCATCTGTGTGATCATCCCATTAGAGCCGAGGAACATCTGCATTATCAGGGCCAGTGCAGTGGGGAGGAGAACATGATGTCCTCTAATCCTGGCTGGGAGCATTATGGAGTTAAAAGGATAACATTTTACCAAATCTGTGTTTTAATTTGAGATGTTACACTTAATTACCTTTTTAATTACCTTTCTTCTGTTGCTGGGTCTTATGCTAAAGACCCTTCTTTGAGCCCTTATCATGGGCTCTTGGTGCCTTTGGATAGATCACGCCTGGTTTTTTGGGGAGTGTGTTTGTAGGGTTTGAATTATACTGAGAAGCTGGTCCTTTTGTCTGCCTAGAAGGCACTTACTCTGCAACTCCTRTTTTCCTAGTGTGGGAAAAGGTCTGTGAATATTAATTTTGGAYAGCAAAGGCAGTAGTGTGGCAACTAGAAGTGTGTGTTTTGCATGACTTTAGGTGTGAAGTGCAGCCTTGCTGAGCTGTCTTAGGAGGAAGGAGTAGCTGTGACATGCTATGTAGAGGCCACCCAGGAGCAAGAGGAGATTATTTCAGCCTTGCAGTGTGAGCCAGGGGAGAGCATTGGCTTGAATAATGTAGGCTTCTTTTTTCCCCTCTTTTCCCCTGTGGGAATCTGATTTCCTGATCACCTATCTAGCCATATGCCGGAGCTCTTGCCAGGAACTCCTAGCAGTGTCATTGCCAGCTAAAATTACTCGTCTTCAGTGAACCCAAGTACGTTGAGAATCATYTTCGATTGCTACGTTGGCAACATCACAAAGGTTTTGTGCGCGCACACACACACACACGCACAAAGATGCGTTAAAGCAGCTTTACCTTGCAGGCCGGCTCAGAACCTGCGCTGGAGACGCAGAACGAGCTGCAGATGCTGCGAGCTGCTCAGCACCTGCTGGGGCTCAGCGTGTTCCTGTTTCCTCCCCAGGGCTTCCCGCAGCTTGTCACAGCTTTGACACCTGCAGCACAATATTGATACATACAAATTAAACATTTACAAAGAAACCATATTCTCTACTCCATTTTTGTAGTAGTTGCCATGAAGGCTTGGTACACCTGGTAAAAACTTGTAGTGTTCTGTGGTAACTTTATTCCTTTTCTTTCTTTAACAGGATAAAAATGAAGTATGGTTATATACTGACCAAGGAGTCAGACTAAGACTGAGTCCTGCTCTCTGACTTTGCTGTACCTGGACCATGAACTTGCTCTTTGGCTTCGTGCTTTAGAAACCTTGGCAGTAACTCCGTGAAGCTGCTGGAAATCATGGCATTCTCTCCATGGAAGCTGTCTTCCCAGAAGCTTGGCTTTTTTTTGGTGACTTTTGGTTTCATTTGGGGAATGATGCTTCTGCATTTTACCATTCAGCAGCAAACGCAACATGAAAGCAGTTCAGTCCTGCGTGAACAAATCTTGGATCTCAGCAAAAGATACATCAAAGCATTAGCTGAAGAAAATAAAAATGTTGTAGATGGGCCTTATGTTGGGACAGTGACAGCATATGGTAAGTGCCTGTTCGAGATTATGTGATAATTTGATCTTTTTCTAAAAACTAGTTTTTCTAAGTAGTATGAACATTACACTTCAAAATGCAGCTCTATTGACCTTACTTCCAAATTCTAGTCTTCTGTTCATAGTCTCTGTTACCATTGAATCTCAGTGTTACAGCCTGGCAATAGGTGGAGAAAAATAAGAAGGTAAAGTATAACCAGATTACTTCTTGATTTAGTGACTCAGCGTTGCTATTTTAAGTGTGTTGTCTAGTAAACACTTCAATTCCTTCAGAACTATGCCCCTTTCTCATTTTAAAGTAACACTAATCCAGGTTAATTGGCTTTCCTGGAGCACTTCTACCAGCTAGCACAACTACATGTACCTTCCCTCAGGATAATAAAGTAATTGGCACACGGATTACCAGCTGTTTAAGGGTTTCTCCTAGGAAGAGAACTGTGCCAGTGACTTGAATGCAGCGCTTGGGAATTTTTAGATTTCAGCTCAAAGCAACAGTGTGCATGTCAGTGACCAGAGTGAGAATTTCGATCCTTTTTTCTTTCAACCTGAGCCCAGATCTGTGTTTCTTCAGGGTGTTCTCTTGARGGAGTGTTTTTGCGGAGACATTGTAATGTAACATCTATCAAACTGGAATAAATGGTAGATACGGTKTTGAAGATAAGGAAGAACTGAGGGAAATAACAAGAGCTTCAGTTATGAGGAGACCACTTTTAAGCACACATGAAAGAAATAGATATTAATTGCCAGAAAGACACGAATCATGTCATGATATATGAGGAGCTGTTCTAACTGAATTGCCCTAAAGGGGGTAGAAACAGTAGGAAAAAATAAAACATAGTTCCATTCTGCTGTCTATCAGTATTGTCTTGCAAGAAGCTTGTAAATGAGTTTTCGTCTATACACCCCATTAAACACATTACCATGGGCTATGTGGGCAAGGTTCTTTATACCCTGCTGCTAAATGACTGACTTTGCAAGAATAACTTTAGATCTTTTTGTAAKTTCAAAGTGCTAACTCAAACTTTAAAAAGTATTTTTCATTCTTTTTTTTTCTATCAGTTGTTATAGATAATTTTTGAAAATAATTTCCATGTATATGGAAATGACACCACTTTATTTTGTCTCAGTCTGAAGATACAAATGACAGCAAACCTAACAAAAATCCCACTAAGCTTATCAGAGTCTCTAGCATGCAAAGGACCAGGGGCCTTTTTGGGCTGCTAACAGAAGGGCTTAGGGCAGCAGGTAGCTGTATCCTACAGATGGCCTTAGTGACAAGAGTGTGCTTAAAACGTGAGTGCTGATCAGATTTATATGGCTAGGAACTTCGGAGATGAAAAAGCAGCTCGTGTTAGTATTGGTGTAGCTGATGATGTGTGAGGAGGGGCAGGGTGCACAGCTGGGACAGCGTCACCCTCCATCGGGAATGAGCACTGTGTCTCCTCGCTCCCCTCGCACATAGGCTWCAGTGACTTTACCTCTGCAGTTAATGCAGTTACAACTAGTGACTAGGATGGATTTGTTAGGAATGTCTGTATTCCTTTGTTTCGCTCATGAAAAGCCAAAGAATATACTTTGAACTCACAGAAGTGCCCAGATGTGAAATGTATTTGCTGTTTAGTTGAGRACCAGAGTTGGACTATGTTCCTAAGAACATTTAGTCCTTCACACGTGCGGTCAAACTGCCCGGAATCCAGTACTGTGAAGCTGACTGCTAATTTTTATATCATCTGCTTAGTTTTATCTGTTATGCCTCTAGTTTGTTAAAACTTGATTTAAATGTTGGGAGGAGAGGGAGGCGTTAGGGAGAAAGTTGGAGGGTTTTCAGTATATGCATAACCAATAAAGCAGAGACCTACCATCTTTGCTTTTAGGATATTAAGAAAGTTAATTGCCAAACAAGAGTTGTTTCATCTTACAGTTTTCTTAATACTTTGTGCTAAATAAATTGGATAGATGTCTTTTATAGGGTTTAGGTGAGGAGTAAATTTTAGGGTGCAACAGATCTTTAGTTACTTTTAATCTAGATTTTTAGATACTTTTAATCCATGCATCAAGAAAGTGCAACAGGCTACACTTTCTTGATACATGGATTAAAAGTACCTTTTTACAGGTTTGTTAGGCTKTCATCTTGTTTCTGTTACTTTTTTTTTTATTCTCTCTTCCTGATAAGTTTTAGCGTTCACATGGAAGTGTTTGTCTGTAAGGCTGCCTATTATCTGCAACATCACTATTATATTGCTTTGTTGCTTAAATAACAAGCTAGCCTTMTTCTGTAATTTCTCCTGGCCTGTGACCGAAACTGCCTTCAGAGAATGAAGGGGAGCTGCCTGGGTCTGTGCCCTGGCTGGGTTCATGATCACAGGATATCCTTAGCTACATTTCCCTCGCAGTCCGTCCATGACATTCATTTCCTGTTCCAGATCTGCCTAGGGACTAAGTAGAGCTGCTGCCAAACACCGACTAGGCTCCCCAAGAGATGTTAAACTGCATTTTGCAGGTAGATGAAATGATTTTGCATCCCTTCTATCTGGTTAAGGCCAGCTAAGTTGTTTTTTCCTTGTATGGGAGTTTTCAAGGTCCATAGATTTTTCAGTGCAAATACAAGTTTGGACAGGAGTTCTCAAATGAAGACATTTTGAAAGATGCAAAAAGATGACACTGTGCTTATTTAAAATGGTAGTGGGACACATTTTGAGATGAGCAAAAAATACCATGTGAAATAATATAATCTGGAAGCGAGCAAGTCRTTGGTTAGTGTGTCCTGTCTGCATTGCAAATGGTTTCTTAGGAGCAAGCTCTGGGGCTGACTCTTCAGCAATGGACTTGTTAATGACTAGCATTAATGCCAGTGGCTGGAAGAGGTTGGTTGATATAAATAGCATAACATGGCAATTTTCATAGCCTACTTTTCTTCCTTTAATCTCATCCTCTGATTACTGCTAATGTGCACAATCATGACTTCTGTGTTCAAGAGTATTAAGTTGCCTTGATTTGTCTGCCTTTCACCCACTCAGAAGGGTTTCAGTTATTAATAAATTTGATTACTTGTTTGCCTTTTCACTTAGTGGTATTGATTTTTATGTTCTTTTTTCCATATATTGGTCTGTCATGAAGGTGGATCAAATACTTTGTTTTTCAAAGCTGTAGTCCAAATACAAGGAATGACTAGTAGGTTTTTATAGCAGTAAACAGATGTTTTGCAAAAATTGTTCTGAATCTGTGTTCCCACTCTTCCCTTCCCAAATTAGCTTCCAAGTGCGTTTTCATTCTGGTGTCTCATAGAGTGTTTTAGTAGCAGTACTTCAAGACTACGATAGCTAGCTCTTTTTTTTTTTTTTTCCTGACTCTATATGACCTGATGTATACTATATTGCTTCCTCTTACTGTTTCTTGAGTCTTTTATTTCTAAAACTTTCCCATTTTATTCCATACTTTTTTCTGTTTTTTCCCTTTTTCCTTGTGCTTTTTCTATTATTAAGTTAACTTCCACTTTTGCCTGTAATTTCTGTTTCATGTTTGTTAATCACTTTGTTTTGATAAATACTTCTTTTCTGCTTCATTCCATTGCACCATGCTTAGAAAGCAGGACTAACCATTGGAGCTTTCATCATCCGACCTTAAGAGGACAAAGAAAAATACACAGATAAAAGAAAACTATCTACTTTATGGCTCCTGATTTGATTCTCCTTTTGGAGAAAAAGAACATAAGGTYTCTAGATGCATTATCCTTTTCTTATTTACTCTCTCATTTGCACAAGAATTGGGGTACTCATTCAGGAAAAAAACCCCAAACATTAGGGATACAAAATAGCATATGACAAAACTACATCTGATATTTAGGCAGATTAATCTCCTCTGTTGTATAGAGGAATTTTCTGTTACAGATCAGAACATTTATTTGGCTCTGGAGTTAGGAAAAGCAGAAAATGTATAACAAATAWATAATAATTTTATGTAATCAAATGCAAAAATAGTGTGGATTCAACATACCCAATGCTTTTATCTTGAGAGAAGCATAAAAGAACAAAGGACAATACATTCTTTCATCTAGCTTTGCTCGATCCCACTTTAAATTGGCAATTCAGTCTGGTAATTGTCTTTTTTCCCCCCCCTCTAGCCTACAGTGTGGGTGTGGGGTTTGCATGTTTTTCTCTCTGTCTTTTGTTGTTTGGGGGGTTGTTTTGTTGTACTTGTTTTAGTTTATCCAACTGTCCTCATTACTCAAAGAAAACTGAAGAAAAGAACAAGAGAGGAAAAAAGTCTCAGGCAGCTTAGTCTTCTTGAGCTGTCACTCGATGAATAAACTCCTATGACTGTTTCTTGCTTTCCCTGCAGAAAGGCTCTAATCAAATGGATAGGTAGATGCACATGCTTGTTTTGATAGATCCAGCTCATTCTTGTAGTTTGAACAACTTCACAAAGAACAAATTATTTTTGTCCTGTGCATTTTGTGCTGGTTTTGGCATAAAGGGTCTTTTAGTTTTCTTGTAATGTATTCCCAGAACTGCTGGTGGTAAGTGCTTGTAAGGGACATGTATTCATTTTTATTTAAGTCATGTACGATGAGTTGAACAAGTACAAAGCACACATTTTTATTTCTTCAACTYGAATGTAAGAAACATAAGCATTACTGTAAGAGTAACATGCTGTGCATGTTATAAAATACATATGAAGATCCAGCCCCATGTCCAGAGGAGCTTGTAGATTAGGTCAGACAACACAGGGAGTATTTGTGCAAACTGCTGTTCATGACCGAGATTTCGAGTGAGTTTTTTCTGTGTTTTCCAGTCTCATTCTCGTAGCCATTTTCTAATTCKCCCTGACAGTGTACATTGCATTATTAAGCACTTTAACTTTTGATTTGTAGATCTGAAGAAAACACTTGCTGTCTTGCTGGATAATATCCTGCAGCGCATTGGGAAGCTGGAGTCGAAGGTGGAAAATCTCGTACTTAATGGAACAGGCGCAAACTCTACCAACAATACTACCACTGCTGCTCCCAGCCTGGGGACAGCTGAAAAGCTTAATGTAGCAGGTGAGTATGGCAATGTTTGGAGCACTTATGGGCTGCTTAACCTGTGCTTTCTCTCCATGTGCTCTTTTCCATGCTATAATGTGTTTTTTCTTTTGGTTTATTAAAACCAAAAGGCTGATCAATTGGTCTTTTACAAGCTCAAAGGAAGACTTTCTACTATGGCAACTTGAACGTGTTGAAGAAAATATTCTCTGTCAAGAGAGTCTAGGCCATCTTGCAGTTTTTTAGATATTTTTAAATCTTTTTGTATCAATTGCTTTAGAATATAGTTTAAATGACTGCACATTAGAAAGGGGAAAGAAGGCWGATGGTTTCTCCATAAGGGTTCTTCATCAGTAAGAATCTACCTTGTGCAGATACTCTGATAGCATTTTTTTTTWWTTTTTTTWWTTTKGKKGTTTTTTTTTATTGACACTTATTAGTTGTCATTAGACTGTTAGTTATATTGTAAAAAAGGCCTTTCGTCCTCTGTCCAAAAGAAACAGCAAGCAGAGATGCAATCGGCTGTTTGCTGCCCTTTCAACTTCTCGAAGCACTTGAGTTACGACCCAGCGGTGGCAAGGACACCTCCCTGGCCTCTGTACCTGCGTGACTCAGTCCCAACTGTGTGTGCTCGGGACAGACCCTTCCCTTCACACGGCCTGTCCTGTTGCCCTGCTCCTTCCTCCATCACCGAGGCAAAATGATATTGGCAGCCCTGACCCATCTGCCTGTGTGCTGCACAGATGGATCCCTCCTTAGGGAGCAGAGCAGAACCAAGCTGGGCARTAGGACTAGAGCTGCGCTCCTACATCTTCTGTGCACTTGGCTTTCCTATCAAACTCAGCACCTCAGAGAAGTTACATTTTTAGTAGATAAGTCAAAATAGAGAAGTAGAGGCGACCTCAGGTTGACTGACACCAGGGAAAGGAAGTGGCGTGTGTGGTGTGCGAGCGATTACCTGATTGCAGGAGAATGAGGGACCTAATGTATGTCTGCCGCTCGGCAGGAGCTGCATTTATCCATATAAGGAAATCTGAAGTTTATTTAACTCTTGCTGTGAGACAACTTTGTCCATCTTTTATCCCATAATAAAAGCATGCTCTTAGTACCACAGTGCTTTGCTCATGTAYTACTGCTTAATCTGTGGTAATTTCCATCATATTTCTGGCCTTAGTTATATTTAAAGCAGATTAGAAATTAGGTACTGCAGCTATATAGCACTTGCAGTGAAGTGGGCTCTATTACTTCCACAAAGGATGCAGCATGGGATCTTGGTTGCAGATGGAAAGTGAGCTAGGAGAATATTGTTAGAGTTTCTGGGCTAGCTTTAAAATCAAAAAGTCCTTTATATTTTCTTGAAGATGAACAAAAAGGAAACTTGCTGCAGTATCAATTTGCTGATCAGCTGGAAGAAACAGTTGTCAAAATAAGCTTTTCTGTTGATTTAAAAAAAAAATCTTGAGACAAAATCCAAGATCCCCTAAAACAACAACAACAAAAAAAGTGATGTACTTGCATATTATCTTTATAGGCAAAKGGTTGTGGTTCAGACAACCTGTCCAGGAAACATCTCTTTTTAGTTCTTAGGGAAAATTAATTTTGTTTTTTTCTTGGAGTCTAACAGCCCCATGTTCAAGGGATGTAAATGCTGAGGTATATCCAGGCATATCATAATAATGTATAGAACAGAGTTTGAGGCTAATCCTCACATGTTTACTAGTTAAATGGCTACTATTCGTTCATCTGAAGAAATCAGGTGGAGTTTCATCTTATCAGAAATGACTAAATGAAAARCTTTCTATTCTTTCTTGTTTCTATTCTTGTCTTCCTGGCATTTTCCTGCCAGTAGCAAACTCTAGAAGTCATAGAGTTATTGAGGTAAAGTCATAACATAAACATTCTCTCTGCTGCTTGGAAGCAGAGCTAGTTGGAAGTTAGGTAAGCAAGCCTTGTGATGACAGAAGCAGCTGTAATGTTGGTCTTGTCAGTGGTGACTGTTTCAACCATGTCCTTTTTTAGTATGCGAGAGCAGTTGAGACATCCGAAGACGTCTTGCTCAAGAGCAAAATGCAATTTGAAGTTGTGTATCACAGCAGGCCAGCATGGTCGGTTTGAATGTGCAATGAGTTTTACTTCACTGTATTTTAAGTATTAGTGACACTTTTTCATTGAAAAARCAAGACTGATAATCTGCAATCTAGGAGGAATCAAAATGATTGAGTAGTCAACATTCCTCTTTCAGAARCCTCTCTGCAAATGGTTTTGTTGTTTGTTTGCTTGTTTTGGTTGGACACGTTGCTATACTCGGAAAGTAATCCTAAAAACAATATCCTTGTGTCACAAGTGGAGGATCACAGTAATGCAGGAATCCTGGACTTATCCCAGAGGTCAAGCTGGTGAATTCAATCTAGGTCATGGTTGTGTCATTTTTATCTGACTTAATGAAGGCAGTTGTATCTGTGACTAAAACCTGTGATTGCGGAATTCCCTGTGAGATTAAGGGCACTGGCCACTGCAGCAGACAATGGAGTGGTTTTTCTGTTGATTTTATTAATGTTTTGTTTGCCCCTGCTTACCTTTTCTGCCTAGACAATTAACATACTACTGTGAAAAAAGGAGCATTTACAGTACTAGAATGTCAAGATGGTTTCCCAAATCATGCACGTGTTTTATTTCAGCATGGCTCAGATGAGAGGTCACCTTTGATTGCATAAGTAATCCAGGTAACAATGCAGCRAGTGTATTTTGAGAAATGGTTGCCGATTAGATAGAGTTGTTGATGAAATGATGAAAAAATAACAGGTCAGTGTGTTTAAAAATGMTCCTCGGTAATTCAAGGTTAGAAGTGTATATATTTTGCCCAGTATACATTTTTATAGTAAAATATCTGTTTCAGCAAACTCTTGTAATAAGCTTGTAAGTTCACATCGCCTAATATAGTCTACACRAGCTAAAATGACCTCCAGTTCCTGCTTTCTCTTGATACAACATGGAACCAATTATCCTTTTTGCTTAATAAAGCAAAATTTTCTTGTTGCATGTACTGTTTGATACCCAGGATACCCTCTCTTTCATGATCAGCCCCATGCTGCTTGTATATTCTTTTGTGGACATATGTGTCCAAACCTGGAGAATGGTCTTTGCAGCTGACTAAATAAAGTAGTGCCCCTACGGAGCAGACTTATTCCATGTTTGGCAGCGGGCAGCAGTTGCTTGTAACCCAATGACAGCTCTAATGAGGGGATACCCAACCTTAGTCTTAACAGTGTGAAAGCTCATGAAGAGCTTCCTCTGAACCTTATGAATGAGGAAAGGCCTAATGTTCTTTGTTAAAAGGAGCTGTGAAACCATCAACTACTGTTAGCAGTTGGAATGTCATTTGAAGGATTACCCGATGCCATCCAAAACCTTAATCAGGAACTGCTTTAGTAATAAATGGTAGCAGCAGTGACAAAAAATAAGTTTCATAAGGAAAATAAAAACCTGTCAGGGAAATTCCTGGCTATCAAAGATTTTCTTTTGAGCAATGTTTATGGCTTCTTAAAACCAGCATTGATCAATCCTTTAACCTGTTATTTGACCACAGTAGCCTAAGTGGCACCAGCAATTTGTATTTCACACATACCACTTGTTACAGGGCCATGGAATTTCATTTCTTTTTCTTTCAGCAGAGTAGCTTCTTCATTATCAAACTACAACCCAAGATATGCTGGTATTTGAGGTCTACCTAAAATTAGTAATTAGCTCTTTAACCTAGACTTGGAATCATATTTTGCTTTGGAACACAACTACTCACTACTAAACTGTTGCATAAAATTTAGGACCACTGTTGCACTAAAGTTATTCACCATTTTCCAATGGTCTCTACATCAGTTACGCTTCTCATTTACCAAGGCATGGAGAAAAATGGCATTTTTAAAATTATGCTTATCTGACTGTCAAGCATGGTATAGAACTGAGACAGCACTGGTGATATCTCTATAGGAATATATTATTCTGTAGTGGTATATAGAGCCTTTGGCAGATAAAGGGCTCTGAAGAAAATCCATCTGGATTAAGCTCATTCATGATAAGAAGGTGATAACAGTTGGTAGGAGGAAATGTTGAGAATTTAGCAAGAAATGTAACTCAACTCTCCTTGAAGTATGTAAACTAAAACTTTTAATTGATTCATTTWWWWAAAAAAAWAWAATTTCCATTTCAAGACCAGAAATCTGTTTCTCGCTCATCAGACACTCCGACAACTCACATAGTTGGTTTATCTGCAGACTSTAATGTGTATTCATATCTTCATTGTATTTAAGTTTAACATTGGCAATATGTTGCTACACCTGGTTTCTGCCTCTGAATTTAGTTCTGCAGAATCCTTCACCAAGAAGCCTGAGAGCAACCTCTCTTTTGGGTAGTGTAAAAGGGTAAGAGAGCATGAGCTCTTAGTGTATAAAAATAATTGATTTACAGCACAGCCTGAGATATTCAAGCCGTTGTCATCACTGTACTTCTGTGCTTCTTGAATGAAAAAATCTAACACTTTTAGATRGTAAAAATGCATTGAAAACTGCCACACTGCATACAAATTATTCTCTTACTTTGAGAAGTGTCACTTGRGAAAAGTTATTTGCATGGCTTCGGTCCCACAGAAGTGAACCCATGGAGGTTCGCATCAGGTGGTGTCTCCCTGCTTCCCCCCACTCATATGTACTTGCTACTGGAAGAACTCTTTTTTTTGAGAGAGAGAGAGAGAGAGAGAGAGAGAGAGAGAGAGAGAGAGAGAGAGAGACTGAGAACAGTTAAATATCAGGATGCTGTATTTAGTACTACTCAGGGAGAATATTTCGAGCTTATCTATTTATAGCATCTATGACTTTTCTGTTTTATACATTAACTTGTTCTGCTGTATTGGATGTCGAGCTCTCTTTTCCTGTAATAACTTTGGTTTTAACATGTTTAGTATTTTCTCTTTTTTTTTGAAATTACTCTTTTTTTTTTAAAGGATAGGTCTAAAGACTAATGAGCAATTAAACAAAGATTTTTTTTTTTAAGTCTCTCATTATATTGCAGACTTTGATATTTACTTGTCATCTAGGGGATAATGGCTTTGATACCTGTCTGGTGCTCGGCAACCTTCATGGGCAGGTTGACAAATTGTCTTTGGCAATGCAGCAAGGAGCCATTTATTTTAACATCACTGGCATAAGAAGAACCTTTGCCCTGGGGATATTTCCATGTAGCGGTTACTCCGACGCACTGAAACCTTTTAGGAAAGGAAAGCTCAGGCCACTCACACTCACTTGATTTCTTTCTGTGACTCTTTCCCTTTGCTGTGACCRTGCCCAGATTCGGTCTTTCTCAGGGTAGTGCTTTGCTTTGACTCGTATTTATTGTTACATATCCCATGCATTTTTTCTGCACTGTGTGTAAGATCAAGCAGCTTTTCCTGTTTTGCTGTCTCTCGGCCTCCTGCGAAGGCCGTAGCGCAGCGCTGAGGAGARCTGGGTGTTTCCAAGACCCGTGTTGCAGCGCAGCATAATGACAGTGCAGAGGACTCTGTRTTTTCCACTGCAGTGCTGACTTGTGTCAGGAATGCTGAAGGGGCCCAAAGTGCTCCCCTGGGCTGCGTTTTGATTAACCACTTCTCTACTACTTGAATTCTCCTAACATTGCACTGATTTCAGCAGTGCTAATGCAACACAGCAGCACAGCTAGGGAGAAGATGGGCCAGCAGCAGCAAAGTTCATTTTCCCTATATCATATTAATGCTTTGCTAATGAAGTTTCTAAAACATTAGTAGGAAATATTTTGTCCTCTGCATTTAAAAATCTTTTAACCTTTGTCTCCTTTCTTTAAATATATTGATAGTGCTTTCAGCTCACATTGCAKATTCTCTCTTTAAAGGAATTACCTGCTGGAGAGGAAAAATTTGAACTGTAAATGTTTCCTTGCTAATAAGCAAGGAAAGAAAAAGGCGCCCTTACAGAAACTAAAACTGCCTTAAGTAGAATATTGGGTCTAACCTTAGCTACCTGATTTCAGAACTGAAATGGGAACGACAAGGAATAAAAGGTTGCAGAGGTTAAAGCAGGAATGGGGCTTTTATTTAGCAGTTCTAACCAGTAAGAAAACAGACGGAGAGAAAACTGTTAAATGGATCAGTCCGATATGGTTACTAACATTAAGGAGGTTCCTGCTGTTACAAGACTTGTCTATAGGAAACACTTTGAACCGGGCTGTTGCCTGTCCTGTACATCACTGCCAGGTATCTTAATATATTTTTTTGCCCTCATCTAAAAATCTGTTCTTCCTAGCCTCAAGGTTCAAGATTGCATAACCTTTTAGGCAGTGTTAAACTCTGCAAGATGTTTACATTTTGTGAAGAAATAAAGAGTTGGTCCTTAGCAGACCAACTAAGATAGGCTGCTAATATGGGCAATTTTCACAGTGTCATGGCTTTAACCAGTCTTGCTTTTTATAAAATTTTGTGACAAATAGGATATCTACTGAACAATGAACAGTGTTGGACTGATACACAACAGCATCTCTTGTCTGAGTTATAACTTATTCAGCTTACTCTCCGTTGYGGTGGATTAGTTCTAGACTTCGTCACTGCCTAATGGGGAGGAATTGAAGGAGAAGGTCGGAGCCTGTCACGAAGCACATTTGAAGGACGTGCATAAAGCAAAGGGCAAAATATGCATATAGCACTTACCARTATTTAACTTAACGCTTTTGTTAATGAATAATTTGGAAGCAAGCAATAAAAGAAAAACCCCTATCGCAGGTTATGCTTTACRTCGTTCCCTCCTGGGGTTTGTAGAGCTAGACTAAAACAAACAAACGTGAAAAACCTGACACCCAGCCTGGCTGCAGGAGCTGTCTCCGAGCTGGTGTTTGAGGAGCGCTGTCAGAGCAGAGCATGTGACTTCATCTGTTTGCTCTTCTCCGCAGCACAGCGTGTGTGTCTGTTCCTGCAAGGTCAGGCGCTCGGCTGAAACCTGCGGGCCAAGCTGTTGGGGCCGATGTGCCAGACTTTACTCTGAAATAGCTGCTGGTTGTTCACAACCTCAATTTCACCTGCTCTGTTGTGCTCTTAGGATCTCTGATGCAGAGCTATAGCATCTTGAAATAGCTACAACGGCTTGCAAAGCATGAATGCTTTCTGAATACCAGGATTTAATTTTAGTTATTTTTATATTGAATSTTCCAGCACCTCACAACTGAAGCATTGTATTTTAAGATTTTTAAAATTTTGGAATTTGTTAGTTTTGTAAGTATTCTCCACTTGGAAATTCTAGCAGAGATGTAAATACTTCAGGTGTTTCCATATAGTTAGAGGTGTTAGATGGCCACGCTATTCCTGGGCGTGTAGATTATGCCGGGGATGCCATYGTGCAGGGATGTGAGTGGTTGCGGTAGAAGAGCAGGAATGGGGGCTGCTCTGGAAAGCTCCGGGACGCCCTAGAGGAGAGCGGGAGCCTGGGAATGCGGCGCGCGCCGCCCTATCCGCATCCCGGCCCCTCCTGGAGCTGGGAGCCCTGCTCTAAAGGTGTCTCATTGCCAGAGCTGATCAGAGATGTTGAAGTATGTGGTGGCTACAAAATATGCTGCAGGTGGGCAAAGGTAGCTCTAATTCTTGCAAGCAGGATTTTATGGGAACTCTGGAGCACCTTTTGGCCAGCACAGTAGCAGGGTTTGCAAGTGAGGTGTGTGTGCTCTAGCCTCTTCCTAAGTAACCTTCCTGTCATCTCTGCTCGGATCACAGCTGTCTGTGAGGACACACTGTGTACAGAAAATGTTTACATGTGACAAAAGCCAACAAGTATCTAGACTACAGCTGTGTATGTACCAAAAATGAGTCTGTTCTCTGTATCTCGTGTTCCCTTCCTTTCTTTCCATTCTTTGGCACTTCAACATACCCATTTAAATGCAGTAAGATGCAAGTGATCAACCTGGCACACTGAAAGCTTATGCTGTAAAATGAAGCATTATAGTTTGTGTTAATGTGCTCCCCTGTGCTTCAGGGCGTTTCACAAGAAGAGAGGTTTTCCTTGACTAGCCCTCTGAAGTGAAACACTGTTGTTCCGTAGCATATAGCGCTGTGAGACAGACTGGTTTTTCCTTAGCAATGAAATCCCTGGATCACTTGTGTTGTCTCTGCAGTTGGTGATGGGGGGTTGACTGTACCTCCCAGGCAGTAGGATGGGAAGAACAGCAGCTCTTGAGTGCTCTGCTGGTTTTGACAGATGAGGAGCTGAAGGAGTGAGCAGCAAGTCTGAGGAGGAATGAGTGTCTTGCAGGGGAGGATTGTTTAGCCTGGAGCAAACAGAGGAAAGGCTGTTGTTGAGAGTTATATTTTCTTCGTGCTCATGGTAGGCTGTGCCAGGGCCCCTCCGG
This sequence comes from Nothoprocta perdicaria, assembly GCF_003342845.1. NCBI lineage: Eukaryota > Metazoa > Chordata > Aves > Tinamiformes > Tinamidae > Nothoprocta > Nothoprocta perdicaria. Next base: position 4,230,052 of record NW_020455499.1, on the reverse strand, counting down.
CTGCTGTAGCCACTGGGGCAACTGCTATTCCTGTTGCTGCTTTGCTTCCTCGCTCCTGSCAGCCTGCAGATTGGTTCTGGTTTGAACTGTTGCTTTGGGGCAAGGCCTTTTCAAGTTATATCATARCCTTGATCTAAGCAGCAAGGATCAAGTGAAGGGTAGTGCCAGTACCATGAGGTGATAATGACTTTGGAAGGATATTTCTTATAAAAACACAGTTGCAGAGGAAAAGATATTTAAAATTCATCCTGAATACYATTAATAATCCCTTCTCTCCATGACTTTACTATCTAATAGTCCTTTATCTTTCTGAAAATTATTTGTTGGAGTTCATCTATAGATTTTGCAGCTACAAAAAAGGAAACTTTGAGTAAGATGTATATGACTTGTCCAAATGCAGCTGAATTTGATAAGACGACTTTTGTATTGAACATAATTGCCCAAATACTCAATGTTTTCAACTCTGTTTTCAGCAGGGTGTCAAAACCTGACCTATCTTTCTTTTTGAGATGCCATTTTATCTAGAAGTTGTAAGTTTTCAACATAAGATTTTTATTTTTTTGTTTAACACATGGGATTTATCATTTATAAGGTTTAGTTGCATCGTTGAACCCATTTTTGAATTATAAGGAAACATGTCTCCTCCTGAATTTCTGATAGTGGTCTAATAACTTTAGGATATCTTTTGTATTTTAGGAGGATCCTAGTTTGACATTTTTTTATGGAAAGCTCTGTACTGGCTTTCCATTCAGGTTCATCACTTGGTATTTTAGTCACTGAGAGAAAATTTGTCATGGGAGAAAAAATGATGAGAAGATAGAAAAAGAGAAGGAAGAGAGAATATTTTGAAAGTACCTACTGATTCCAAAGTCATCTTAAAGACTACTTTGCTTCAGCATTATTGTCCTTGGCAGTAAAGCTCAGTTTGTCAAATTGCTGCCGATGCAGTGACTGCCAAATCAGTGTCGTCTTCCTGGCATATTACTTTCCCATCAGCTCTGTTTTGCAGTGTCTCACRTTTCAAGTTTTATCTTTCAAAATAAGCTTTTTTTTTGTGAAAGAAAAGAAAAATATTCAGCTAAATTGAGAAGAATGTTTTGTGTATAACARCATGTTCTAACTCCAGACCACTGATCTTTTATCCCTACTCTGTTCTACTGCTTTTTTTAAAAAACGAGATCCAAAATCCTGGGTAAAGTTCTGTACACTAACTGCAAAAATCCTATAGCATAACATGCCTCTTGATGCATGGTTGGCTTTAATAATCATGAGTTTTGCCCGTGGGAAAAGGTGGAATAGCTTACGTATAATTTAGATAACTCTGGGACAGACTGCCTAAATTAAAAACCTCTGCTGCTTGTGGCAATAACCTCTCCACCATGTCAGTCACTTTTCCTGCCTAAAGTTTGATGTTAGAGCTTTCTCAGGAGAAATCCCACCTGGAACTGGTGTGGTAATGTCCTCTGAAACTGCTCCTAGCCCTTTTGCTTGGCTCATATAGGCTGCAAGGAGTCTTGCTCCATTCTGTACTCTATAACATGCTTTTGAAACTTGACATGATAAAATCTTAACAAAATATGTAGAAGTAACATGAATCACTATAAAAATTCTTGAGATCATGAGAAATTTTTCTCACGGGAGGTTATGTAGTGTTATTCGGTTTTAAATTTGGATCAGGTTAATTAGGTCACGTATCTGGTGCCAAGTCGCTAGTCATGTGCTTTGGATAAAATGATAATACTTGTAAAATCTTGTGCTCATATTTAAGAGCAGCTTACGCCTTACAAACGTTTGCCAATTAGAAACTAGTTGTCTCTCTTTAGTAGTTTTAAGCGCACTTATCTAAGTGTTTTGCCTTATATTCGTTCTGGGTTAGCTTAACTTTTATTTCAATCTGCATAAGGCACAATTTATAATTCAACACTTCTACTGCAAGTTGGAGTTGAAAGCTGYATAACCTTTTTCTTATATAGTCAAGTAAAAAGCACAGTCTTAAATGTTGTAGTGAATGTTACACAGTAGGAGTCTATGGAATATGCATGGGGATTCACAAAAATAAATGGCAGGATCTGCTGGGCTATTTGTCAGAGCTGTAGGACAAGACTCAGTTATGGTCTCTTTTCCTTTAGATCTCATAAATGGAGCCCAAGAACAGTGTGAATTGCCTCCTATGGATGGTTTTCCTCACTGTGAAGGGAAAATAAAGGTAAGCATAGCCTGTTCTTAATCTGATTATATGTATTCTGTGAAAAATTGAGCAAGTGTTGCATTAGAGGAAGAAACCTGTCTTGCTCAGAGTGACGTATTTTGTGAAAGCATAAAATTCACTAACCCTGTGAATAGGTGTGCAATCAAAGCTTCAGATGCAGTTGATTCTGCATAAATTTTATATTTTATTAATTATTATKTATAATTTATTAATAATGTAGTTGGGAATGCTGAACATAAGCCATCAAATTTTGATTTGGAAAGGAAAAACATGAGGTTGCAGAGATGGAGAGCTATCTTTTTCAAGGTCTATAATTTAAATTCTAATTAGACTGCCTCAGTAGCTGGGGACAATTTAAGTTGCTAGATACTTAAATATGATTATAGAATCCTAGGATTATTTTTGGAAAACTGAAACACAGCTGAACTGCTAAGATATATGTGACTTTTTTTTCCCCTTTAAAAAGTTTGGAAATAAGTATTTAAAAACATGCAAGTGTTAAACCTCCTGTCTGTTTTTCAGTCATTTTGATAAATTGACTTCATGTTGGTTCCGTCATGCCTCACTTGAGTGGTCATCTTTTGGGTTTTTTTTTTTTTTGGTTGCAGTAATTTTCAGCTTTTATCTGTTATTCCTGAGTTCAATGTGAAACAATATTTTAGTACTTAAGCCTAACAACCTGTGTTCTTGTTTCCTTTCAGTGGATGAAAGATATGTGGCGATCAGATCCCTGTTATGCAAGTTACGGCGTAGATGGGTCCACGTGCTCCTTTTTTATTTACCTCAGTGAGGTCAGTAATCTTTTCATCTGCATAATGGGAATATCATAGTGCTCTGTATTTATTAATAATTACTCACCAGCATTTCTCAGAAGAAATCATAATTTTCTTACAATTCTGAATTGATGTGTACAGAACCTGACTAGTGAAACAATATTAGAAATCTTTTTTTTTTTTTTTTTCCTTTTTTCCCCTATATGACTGTTTCCTACTTGGAGATTGCTCATAAATTGAAGGGTGTCTTATCAAAATAAATAAATAGATCATGTAAAAGTCACCTTTTTGAGTGAAGTTGCAGCTAGATTGACTGAAGTTATTAGTATCTATCAAATCAAAAGCCCAGATTTGTAAGAAAGTCAAGAACCTGCTCGTCTCTGTACAGCTCTGAGTAATGCTTGTTTTCCAAGAATGGATTTTGTCCGTCATGGTTTGTTTTGAGCTTTCCTTCTGGCTTCTGGTGTATTTCAGAGCAGCTCACACATACTTGGTGACTTGGCCTCTTACTTGTCATCAGTAAAACTGTAGTAACTTATGGCAATCGATATTGGAAGCGCTATTGGTAACTAATCACTTTCTGCTTACTAAGAGCTTTGAGATCTAAAGAGGTTGCAGAATTGCCAAATTATATTAATTGTTGTAATTTTTGCATGATTTTGGGGGTGAAGTTGGAGTGCTTAATTTAGTATATAAGACTAACAGTCTTATTTAAGTAAATCAGTGGTAAAGAAATAAAATTTACTCAATGCTAGTAATAGTTAAATGCATATTCATAATATAGCTGAAGAAATAGAAAAATAGATTTTTAATCATAAATTTGACTCATTACTTTGGTAGTTTTAGTGTTGATTTATTTGTGGGCTATAAAGCTGCAGAAAGAGAAAAAAATATGGAATGACTGTACCATTTACTCACTTATTTGTCATAGGCATTGGTGATATGCTTTCATGATCAGTTGACGTTCATCTAAGCTCCTGCTAAAAGGTTATGTTTTGGCATCAGTGCAATTATGTATGTTGTGAAGTATTCTGTCAACCATTTAGTTCCCTAGCTTTTTTATGCAGATTTTCTGTGACAGCCTCCTGTATTTGATCATTAATTTTGAAAAGTTGCTGGATGCTGTTAGTTTTTTGCAAAATTGAGCTTTCAGCTCATCCTGAGGGGGAAATGTGAGTAGATCTTGCTCCTAATGTGTCTAGTATTTCTGAATGCAGGTAGGTGCTGTAGATACTGATAACTACCTCTTAGGTGCATCAGCTGTAGCATAAGATTCTCCTAGTCCAAAACTGAGAGCAGGCAGTTTAACTCTGTGCTTTAGCAAAGGMCTCCTCACCTCTGAGGAAGGAATCCAGTTTTAAAGTGTAATGATAGATTTTGCTCTAAACTTTCTTTGTATTTCTACAAAATAATTGGAGTGCTTTTGTAGTTGGAGCTCTGAGCAGCTGAGGTATTAAGGTATTTTGTTGAGCTAAAACTTAAAGGCTTTTAGGAGGATTTTTGATCAAACTTTTTATCAACTTGCTGAAGCAGAGAAAATTCCTTTGAAAAGCTCTATGTTGACTAATTTTGTTACTTAGTAACTTCAGATGTTGTATCATATAGGCATGTGTACATAACAGTTTACAGAAAACTCTYTGAATAAACTGGTATTTTAACAATTGAGCTGTCCTGTGTTAGGTTTGCATTTTTAAGTTTACAGTTATCAGGAAATAGTGTGGAAAAACTTTATTTTATCCTATTTGTGAGTAATAAAATGTTGTACAGGGACTTACTAGGCTGGTTTTTAAAATGCTATGAAATACGCTTGTCTTCATTGGAATAACTTTTAAATTGCATTCTCTTTGTATAAGATAGTATAAAATATTTTCATAAATATTGTAACTGTAGAATGTATTTTAATTCTTGAATCTATCCTTCTGTTATAATACATTACACACGACAGTTGGAAGATCAGTATCTCTTTAAACTCAAAGCCAGGATATCTTGTACCAGATAAAATATCTAATGCATTAATTAAAGGAAGTGCTGCTTTTCCGCTGTAAGTGCTGCCTCAATTTACAGAAGTGCAATGGTTGATTATTCAAGGGTTTAGGGATTTGAAATGTTTCTTTAAGCAGGAATGCTGAATTTGTGCCATTTCTTGTTCCATTTGGGAACTGCAGACAAAAGTCTTGTGCTTTTTTTTTCTTTTAATGTTCTCCCATGACAGAATGTAAAGCTAATATTAGTTGAGCATGTTATTAACCCTGAATTTAAATTCAACGTTCCTAATCCTATGATTAATGCCATGATTAATGCCCAGCAACAGAGGTTGGAAAGCTTAAATGTTTGCGAATGCAAGCATGAAATGAAATTCTAATAACGCTACAATGATGAGGATTTATGAGGTGTGTTGGCTGCTAAGGGTAACTTGGAAACGCTGTCGCAAGAGCAATTTGTCAGAGAGGACAGTGATGAAGAATTGACAGTTTATAGTGTGGTTGCACAGCTGGATGATGAATGTGCCTCCAGAGCTCCCGCGTGAAAAGTGAGAGCTTAAAATATTAAAATGCATCTGGGTACAGGAGGGATATTAATGTTTGAGTTCTCTATTTCACTTGAAGATTAACACATAGGAATGACATAATGATGACTGGAAGCAGCGCGGGCGCGACGCAGGCTGCCCCAGGCGGCCTCTCGCACGAGCCTAGCGGGCAATGCCGGGCAGCTGAGCAGCTCTTTTCACGCCTCCCCTTGCAGCTTGGATGCTTGGGTGGAGCTGGAGGCAAGCGTGACAGCAGGAGGAACGCAAGGAGCAGTTTGACTTAGAGCTGTGACCTGTGCAGGCTTGCAGACATGCAAAGCTTGCACAGCTCTGTCTTGCTGCTCTGCTGCAGGCACCAGATCGCTCCTGGTGGCTGCTGGACAACTGCCTACATGGTTCTCTGGAGCCCTGTAGTTGAGCTGGAGCCTTTGGAAGAAGCCTGGAGGAGAACAGTTCTCCTGAACAGCAAACCCAGCCTTGTCTGCTCTCCAGTGGCAGAGCAAGGCAGCAGGTTTCCTTGCGGCAGTATTTTTCTTTGCAGTTACCCTTGCTGTGAGGCCACAAGCAGAAAAACACAAGCTGAAGACAATTCTGCATGTGTTTTGATCTCAGAATAAAGGCTGTAGTTCAAAGCATAAATAACAAGTGTGGAAATCACAATTACATAGGTTCTACAGATCCCTGAAATGTGGCTAGTTTGCTGCAGCTCCCTCGTTTTTTATGTGGCAGTCCCATTTCCAACACGACTTCTGCATGGACAAGCTCATTCCTAGCACTGAGAGCAGTTGGTGTGTGCTCTCAAATTTAATTACTTAGCTTACTATTAATGATTATTACATTTATATTAATAATTGATATTATTTAATTAGTTATAAATCAGGCTTATAATTAATCACCATATTTAGTTACAAGAAGTCTTGTGGCACTCTAGATGAGAAACCTTGCAGCTAGAAGAGTAAATTGCAGTATCTTAAGAAAGAAAATGACTTTCTAGATCATAGAAGGCCCAAGTTGAGAGGAAGACAAAGCACCACAGCAGGAGAAATTGGCTGTCTTGACCCAGGGCAATGATATGATCTTTTACATTACTTTATACATTTTCCAGTGATGCTGCACTAAAACTGGTATGTGTTGCACTACTCTGTATTGSTGCATGAGGATATATAGAGGAACACAAAGTTGTTCACCTTGCTGCTCATTAGAGTAACTGTTGCTTTCAATTCTGGCACCAAATGTTAAGTGCAGTTGCTTTACAGGCTCTGTAAAAGGATGGTCTTTGCTGAGGCCTTGCACGTTTATTTTACTGCCGTAGACCGTAATTTTACACRATGCAGTGCAAAAAGCCTCTCAACTGAATGCTTTTTACAACTTGGAACAGCAGTGATTGAAAAATATATAAAAATAGAATTGTGTTTTGGAGGGGAGCAGCTGTAAAGTTTAGCAGCATGCTGGGTCTCTTGTGTAAGTAATATAAAATCAAGAGGCTTTTTAATTCTGCAGAGGAAGCTGTGAATTCTGCCACTTCCTTTTTTTCAGTAGTTCAGCAAAAGCTGCCTCTGAAATCAGGTAACCTGAGTAATGGGGTGGCTTGAGATCCCTGCTCCCTTCTCCCCTTTCCTTTCTGGAGGCATGAAGACCCCTGCTCTTTATTGCACAGGAATACCTGAACTTTGCTAATAAAATASTCCTTATTTGTCAGCTTCATTCTGCTTCCTCATCCTTGCTTTCCCTTGAGTCACTAAATTTAATTTAATACCATTTTTCTCATTATTGCCCCTCCTTMCTGTATGCTGGGTCTGTATTCCTCATCTTTGCTTTCCAGGTGCTCTCGTAAGTTTTTATGGGGACATTTAACTGTTCTGAGCCACTGGCCTTCAATCTGAGAARGACAGCACAATCCTTCCCCTCTGTAAGAGAACACTATATGCATTTTCCCTATTGCATTTATCAGTCTGGAAAAAATATGAAACAGCTGACACACTTAGAGAATATGCATTTAAAAATCCTCAGTGAATTATGTTGGTCTTGCAAATGAAACGAGGAATTGACTAATACATCAATAAGAAAAAGTGAATTCTAGACTAACTATGTATAGTCACTCTTGGAATTTTTATTTGGGGCTTCAATTACTGTAATTTAGACCGTAGGGAATATTTCTGCAAGCACAGAAAGCTATATTTGTTTTTATATCACTGAGACATGCTGCTAGCTGGCCTTCGTAGCTCTAAAAATATTTTATTCCTCTAGGATTCATGATTGTGCAACATGAAATACGTGAAGCCAGGAAAGAGGGATGTAGAGCAGTACTTGAAATGTCACATCTTAATCCAGATTAATTTTAATGTTCAAAACACTTTCCTATAGATTCAACATTATTCATACTACTGAGGAAAAAAAAAAGAATTGGGATTGTGCATGGATTGTAGGATGGGGCTTGCGGTGCTTTTCTTAAGTGATTCCTCARATCATACTAGTTAGTGATGCCTATTAATTGCTACAATTTCTAGTGTTTTTATGGAGCTGGAGACTAGTGAAGAGCCTCGTTTCAAACAAGGTTGATCAGGTCACTGCTTTGAAATACTGTTAGCTTAAATCCTAGCACTTAAATTAGTGTTTGTGTATAATTCTTCTATTGAAGCTATTAAAAAAAAAAAAATTCATGGGATTGGCCTTCCAGGCAATCATTTGGTATGGTTAAGCTTTTGGTGCCTAATATCTTAGGCTTGTTGTAGTGTAATTAAGCTAAAATTGTGTCTTAACATGTCTGTGACTGGAGGGACCATCATAGGACCATTCTGCTTCCTGATTCTAGTTGTGAACTTAATTGGTAGCAATGGGATATCTTAGCTGACCTGTAAATTTTTGATTTTCTCTCTTTTCATTGTCCACTTGTGTTTGCATTGCCCTTGCACGCACTGACCTCCAACAGAGACATTCCTTCTTTCCAATATTGAATGGACCAGTTTCTTAAGACAAAGGTTAAATTAAACTTCTACAAAAGCACTGAGATTCCTAGAGGAAAGGAGAGGGCAGGAACTTTCTGGGACTTCTATCATATGCTATTTCCTACCATAAATATTTATTGTAGGTTTTTTTTTTTTTTTTTTTTTTTTTTCATGTAGAAGGCGGTCAACGAGAGCCAGTAGTTCAGGTTCTTCCGAGTGCTGTTCCTATCATCACCCAAATTGTTTTGGCTTGCATGGTCATGCTAGTTCCAAGGGGTCTTTTTTTTTTTTTTTTTTTTTTTTTTTTTTTTTTTTTAGCAAGCAATGTTAGAAATATTACAGTAGCATGTAATTATTCTCTAGGAATTATTGTTTTTTTATGGGTTTTATTATTTTTAAGAACCTTCCAGAGAGGATATTCTCACTTCTTTGCCTTCTTTCTTAGAATTTTTTGTCTAGAATACTGAGAAAGCAAATCTACAAACTCTGACCCTTCGTTTTCAGTAGCCTATGCCTTTTATAAAAAAGTACCTTATGAAGGGAGTAGGAAATGCTGCAAGATATATATTATATTTCAATAATTGGAGGCATGAAAAGCTCATGGCATTTTGAAAACAAGGCTATTTAGAAACCATATTTATAGAATTTAAGACATGACTGATGTCTTGAAAGGCATTTATCTCCAGTATTCATTGTCATGAATGAATGTCTAAATGCTACTTTTGGTTGCAAATTGTAAGGTTAAAATTGTATTGAATCGCAAAAAGTCTCTTAGGCTTTTCTTAGAATATAGATTGCAAAAAATGGCTTTATCCTCTACTTGCAGTGATTTACTAATCTAGTGCCTTATTCAAGCCTAAAAAGGTGAAATATAAAGGAAATGAAAGGGTTTGATAGATCAGTTGGAATTAGAACAGAATAGTTGATTTTTCCTTTCATTTTTTACAGGTTGAAAATTGGTGTCCTCGTTTACCTTGGAGAGCAAAAAATCCTAATGAAGAAGCTGATCAAAAAGCAATGGTAAATAGCATTAAAACTTATATTTGAACATTGCTTATCTAATTTAGATACTATCTGTCTCATCTTTTAGCACTCATTGTTCTTAGATCAATCCAGCTTTAATAGAATGTGGGTTTTTCTTTTTTTAAAGTTGCACTATTTTATCTTAATAGTATTATAGCAGACTCATGAAGTTTCATGATGTGTGTGGTGTCTGTGGTGGATTTTTCTGAATTTATATTGTGTTTCAGAGATACTTTAACCTCATTTCGCAAACATGTGATCAAATCAAAATCTTGTATTCTAGGGGGACTACCTCATGCTAGTGGAAAAAAAAGCTGTAATGAGTGTAGCTTAGAAATTTCTAGAGAAGAATTTCTTAACTAAAAGTTTGACTTTAGCGTAAGGAACCTTTTTTTTGTTTGTTTGTTTGTTTGTTTTTTTTTCTTAAATAGAGGAATGTAAAACACAGTTCTCAATTAGGAAGCTTTGTCACTTCTGGAAAGGACACTGTTTAAACAATAAATTATGTATTTTTCCTTTTTTTAATGCTTTACTTGAAGGCTGAAATTCGTGTAAACTTTGATTATCTCTACAAAATGATGTCAAGGCATGAGGAATTCCGGTGGATGATGTTACGCATCAGTCGGATGGCTGATGCCTGGATTGAATCAATTAAATCACTTGCAGAAAAACAAAATTTGGAGAAGAGAAAACGAAAAAAGGTAACTTAAAACAATTTTTTCCTATCCCGACACATACAACCATGCATGCTCCTTTAGGTGTCCTTTTTCCAAAAGGAACTTTGGAGTAGAAATATCAAATATGTCTAAAAGTTCATGTTTGTACCTGTATGAGTCCAAGTTAAAGGTGACAAGACTCTTGAACTCAAAGTTTTATTTGAATTTTAAAAATCCTTTTTTTTCTAAAGTAACTTCCACTAAGCAAAATAAAACAAAAACAAAAGCAGCAAGTTCTAAACACAACTGTTCCACTTCCTGCCTTGTGCTTTACTGGAGCCAGCTCTGAGCACAGTTGTTTCCAGTTTTTCTTAAGCCTGGCTGGCTGCTGCTTGGCTCCCAGCTCAGGATTCTCAGTGTCCTGTTTTCCTGCTGTCACACACTAGACTAGCTCTGCTTGAGTAGGCTCAACCCCTCTCAGGGAGCAATCCTCCTCTTTCAAACAGCCATACAGCCTTTTCATATTAAAGGAATATCAGGGAACAAATAAACTCAAGGATAAACAGAAGCAGTACTGTCCTGCACAGACGGTTTTGATAGGATGCTTTAATGTCTACTGCTTTTTTCTTGTTAAAACCCATCTAAAGTTGCTCTGTAAAGTGTAATTTCATTTTCACATGGCCAATACTATCCTGAGAGCTGGACAAGGTTAGAATAAAATGGGTTTTGGATGTCCCTTTAGAGCGAAAGAAAAAGGTATATACACTGTGTGTATCAACATTAATATCCAGCAGGCCAGGCATGAGGCAAGTTGTGTTTGGAGCCCAGCTTGTGTGCAGTGTTACAAAGGCAGCACGGACTTCAAGGAACTTGGAGAAAACTCTCTCCACTGCGGGGAAGAGAAGGGGCTGGGAAAGCCCTGGTGCTCCTGTGTAGTCTTTCTGAGTTCATAATGGCTTGTTTGCAGCAGCATAGCCTGACCTGCTCTGTCTTGTAGCATGAGCAAGGATACCCTAGATGAGAATAGAAGTGATGTACGTATTGAATCACCACCTTCTATGCAGTGTAACAATTCATTTTGTGACTCCTTTTGTGATGTTTTGGTTTTGTTTGCTTACTGAGCTAGTGGTGTATAATAGTCCAAAGGAATGAAAACATTCTTAAAATTACTGTTGTAGAATTATGTCACGTTTCACAATAAGGGTTTTCTTGTATGCCCTATTTTCTTGGTGGGTGAGAGAGCTGGCCACATATGATACTTAAGAGAAAACGCAGAGGGATGTCCTAGTTGCATGTTTAAGGTCCAGAATCTCACGTACGACTTTCTTTTTCAGATTCTCGTTCATTTGGGACTTCTGACAAAAGAATCAGGATTCAAGATTGCAGAGAATGCATTTAGTGGTGGCCCACTTGGTGAACTGGTCCAGTGGAGTGATCTAATCACATCTCTCTACCTTTTGGGACATGACATCAGGATTTCAGCCTCACTGGCAGAGCTCAAGGAGTAAGGAGATTACTTTCAATTTTGAAACCAGAATACAAAAATATTGCAAACACTTGAGGCCTCTATTAGCTCAGGGTATAATTTCTTAAAGCGTAATATGAAAGTGAGAGTTTACTAAAAAGACAAAGAGATTATTTTTATGAGCTAAATATATATGGTATGAAAAGGATAATGTTTTCACTGTAGCTTCAGGTTCCTATGAGTGCTGGAAAATTCAAACTAAGCAACATAATGAGTATTTAAGCAGGTGCAGTAAGAGCTGTTAGAGCAGCCTAATTGTGCTGCTGCTCTTCAGTTTCTGATGTTCTTCACTCGGTATCTAGTTTTAAATTAAAAATGTAAATCCTTTAAGCATATTACTTTTGACAAAGTTATTTGTTTATGTTTGGTTGAATTTCAACCTCCATTGTCTTTGTCTTGCTTATTAGTCCTGTACAATATATCTGTTTTAAGCTTCTACCTTTTTAGATAACTCTCATTTTTATAGAAAATACGACTGCATCATCTTATAGAGAGGTTTTGTATCATAAAGCTGACAGTATAAGTCAGAAATTATTTCAGATCATTCAAAAATATATTCTTTTTAACATTTCAATTATATTGTGCTTTTGTTTAGACTGGATGAGGTTTTTAACTGAAAATCATCATCTTATTCATACACGAGCAGTTCTTTAGCAAATGCTGGAGGTCTTTTGCATTTAAATGCACTTATAGGGGTCAGTTTTTTTTTCAAAGGTGAATTATCACTATAAATAATATTTTAGCATGACTTCAAGCTATTTGGAAAGTAATACTTTCACATATTCCTCCCTTCTTTTTGTTTGTTTGTTTAGAATTATGAAAAAGGTTGTAGGTAACAGATCTGGCTGCCCTACGCAGGGGGATAAAGTTGTAGAACTCATTTACATTGATATCGTGGGACTCACTCAGTTTAAGAAGACTCTTGGTCCATCGTGGGTGCATTACCAGTAAGTATGACACTCATTTGCTTTGTTAAAGAGCCTGTTTTGAACAGTAGGTGAAATACAAAAGGATACAAAATACCAAGGTGAGTACATCTTTATGAAAGTGTATTTATTTGAAAGTAAAATGTATCTCTGTCTGTTACATACCATCCATCTCTCCCTCTGCCTAATTTGGAAGACAGTGGTACAGATACATGATAGTATTGATACATGATAGTATGTACAGATACATGATAGTATATACATGATAGTATTTTCAAGTAGTTTTAAACTATTATATTACATTATCATGTTGAATCGTCATTGTTTTCTTTTCCCCTTTCTTTGTTATCCCCCTTCCCAGCTTTTCCCCTGTGTTTTAGATGAAGTGAAAGATACAGTTTTTTAGTTGCAATACTACGTGTAAGTCATTGCTTGTAGTCTTACWGAAATGCAAAGTGATGGCTGTGGCAGTGTGTCTGTTATAATGGGTAGTAATTAATTGTCACAGTTTCTGTCCTTTCCTATAAAATGCTGAGAGGGACTCATCTTCAGGGATAGGACTGAAAAATAAACCTGCTGGTCATTGCAGTTGTTGGTTATATAAGCTACAAGCCTCCTTTGGTTAGGAAGAGAAGATGGAGAAATAAAGTAGATATCACCTACTCAGTAGAAATTCTACTCAGTAGAAATAATTTGGTATAACCTTCCTTTTGAATGCAGTTTTCCAGATTCATTTCTTTTTTGTCAGTAGCCATAAATCAGCAAGCCTCACATGTTTTTCTAACATAAGTCTACAGCAAATGGAAAGAAATCTTAACTCACTGGCTTTGGTTTTTCTGTACCTAGTCAAATTGGTGATGTCCCAATCCTACTTTTTAGCAGGTTTCAGAAGGTGTCCTCTGAAGGCAGAAAAAAAAAAAAATTGTCCCTACCTCAGGATGTTCTAGAGCAATTCATCTCTTCAGTGTAATTTTACTATGATCGACATTGCAGATGAGATTACTCTTAGTCTCTTTTCTGAAACAAAGAAATAAATGGATGTTTTGTTTTAGCAGCCTGCTAATAAATCTAATCCTATTTTCTACCGAGCTACACTTGGTTGTCTGTCTGCCAGATGTAACTGCCAGTAGGTGGTCACATGCAATATTGTCAGAAGGGTATAAAATATATTGAGAATGTTTCTTTCCCTTAGCTTTATGTTCTGTAATGAAAATATGGAATGCCATGACCTGAGATTATTCAATTAGTTGTTCAATTTTTCTTGCTTATTTTTAAATCATTAGATTTTAAACTGTCAATCTAGTTTTCATTGATTTCTAATTTGTGGTAATGACTGACTTTTTCTGGTTTAAGGGAGTAAAATTAAATTTAGCTCTAAACAAATGCTTTATGGGGTATAGGAGGTTTTGTTAGACTTTTGAAGAAGAAGGAGAAAAAAAAAAAGCAGACGTGATGCCCTTTTTTTCTTCACAGCATTAGATTTCTAGGAGTTGAAAGGACCTTATCTAGCCCATATCCCTGCTGAAAAGAGTTATCAGCTGTGTTTGTTCTTCTTGAGAGATGTTTGCTGAATCTTTTGTACAAGACTTCAAAAGCTCTCCCTGGCCATTGTTTTACACTGTTTAACTTTTCCTTTAAAATGTTTTTCTTGGCCAGATTTCTTGCAAACTGCAGTTTAAGCCCGTTATTACTTGCTCCCACAAGGGTCTTAAAAATACATATTCCATTTCTCTACCAACCTTTAGAACAATTTCTATAGTACTTCTATTTTGATGTCAAAACACACAAATTCAGGGTCTTGGATTGCTCCTTAGAGATCATGCTTTGTAGATCTCTGATCCCACTTGTTGCACCTAGATGGATTATCTTCAATTAGTTGATACTGTTCTTGAAGTTCAGGGTGCAAAGCTGGATCCAGTGTTCTTGCAGAGACTTTATCAGAATTGACTATAGCAGAAAAACTAAGGCACAGCTTCATGCAAGCTGTCTCCTTGCAAGAATCCTCCTGCAGTGATTTTTCTTCTCAGCATCATGAGTTACCTCATAAACTTGGTGACAGTAATAAGAATTTGCAAATTAAACTGAGGAAGTCCAGTACAAAAAACCCACTGTTTACTTATTTTATTGATTTAATTCCAGAAAAAAAAAACCAATATCATAAATAGAGCTGCCTTTCTAGCTAGTTCTTTACCAACTTTGCTTCCCTCAGTAATATTTAATGTCAATAGGAATAATTCTTCTCTTGAGAGATGTGCTTTCCTTTATGCCTGATACTTTTTCAGCAAACATACTGATTAGCTCAGTTTTATGCAGGCCAGACTCAAATGTAAATAAATTAAAATTTATTATTTGCTGACTTCATATTGGAATRGCGTGGTGGAATAAAACTGCCTTCAAGAGAGGCCCTTTGGTACTAAGTGCCATGGATTCTTTGTGAGAGAAGTCGAGCCTGGAGGAAATTGCTGGTGATTGCAAGTCAGGTTTCTAGAACTGCTTGCTCAAAAAAGAGTGACCCTGCTGCTGTGAGAGGTGACTGTTTCTGAACGACCAAAATACTCTTTTATCTGCTTGAAGTTTGTAGCACCAATGACTCTGGGCAGTTTGTATTTTTTTTCTGTAGTCTCGTTGGCGCTGTAATAGCGTGAGTGCTCCCAAAACAGACCTCATTTTTGGAGTGCACCTTGCTTTCAAACAGAGGACTGTGTAGAATTRCTGCATATTTCAGCTCTGAAGTCTGGAAGTTTGAGAGTAATTTATTTGCAGTGAAGCAACAGGACCATAAAAAATCTGGAGGATCTTGTCAAGGAAAAATAAAAATCAGTGGCTTAATATAGTTTGGGAAGTACAGCTCATCGCCTTTCCTAGCACCTGCATCCTCCATACAGTACATAAGAATCTGGTATTTTTTCTTTTTTTTTTTTTTTTCTTTTTCCTTTTTTTACAGTCTTTCTAGGAGTGACTCATGCCCATATGCCAAAAATCTCCCTGGGTTTATTTTTGAAAGAAATGTACATGATGGGTATCATGAAAAATGAGCAACCTTCCTGCTTCTTATATGTTCTTATATGTAGAATATATCTGTTTTAGGCTACTTTCTAAGTTTTTACATTTGAAAATCAAGTACAGAGTTGCCTAGAAGTTACGTGCACGGCCACGGAGGCTGCCYAGTTAAGACTGTGCTTCTGTCCAAGGCTTCTGGAAAATCACTTACTTTAAGGACAGCGCTAATCTTGGGTTACTTTTGTCTGTTTTTCTTATAAACTTCAATGTTTTCATTTGTAGTATGTTAGAATAAAAAAAAAATAATGTGGATTTTCATATAAGCAGTTTGTGACTCATTGGTCATTACACACACATTCACACACYAGTTCTCAGTATTTTAGCTATTTTTTAACATTTAAATATGGCTCAGTCTAGCATTTTTACAGGGAAGATATTTGACTGTCTGGTTTTTAATTTAAATCTGTTTTGATTCAGCCAAGCATGTCATTGAACAGTCTTACCAGGCTGGCACCAGTTCCAAGGCACACTGTAATTCTCTGCAACTTCCCCACTGAAGCAGGGTGACATCCTGGGATGGAAGGGGAAACTGAGYGAAAAACTGAAGTAAAAATCCCACTGAATTGACATTTGGATTTAAAATAAAGAGTTCACTTTAGAAATACTAAAATATGATATGTTAAATGGTTAAATTTGAAAAGATTTAAATAGCCAYGTGAAATAAAAAGAGAATACGGTACTGCCCTACTTTTCTGCATCATTKGAGGGGTTCCTCAGTTCCTCAGTTTAAACTTTTGATGTCTCATATGCTTTCTGCCCATGGGCTTTCTGCTCTGATCTTTTTCTCTTATCTTTCTGACTTACTTCATGCCCYGGTCGTTCAAACATGTGCTTTGTTTCCCCTGCTTCCTGGTTTCACTTGGTGCCCTTTGCAGCTTCCCTCGTGTTTCCTGCCTTGCTGCTTCAGAGACTCAGTGTCTCTTGCATGTAGTTACCTAYATCCTTATGGCCAGTAAGCTACACATCTTATATCTCAATGCAGGGCAAAAATCRGAGAGGAAGCAAAGCATGTGGAGATGATAGCATGCAACTTAATGCTTCTTATATACATGATGAATTCCAGTAGTTTTGCAGGTTTTCACTACCTAGTGCCAATTTTCTCATTTGTCTACACTCATATACCTGGCCAAAAGCTGTGTATTTGTTAGGATTTCTGTTTTAAGGCCAGCCAAGAAATGAGGGCTTTTATTACTCTCTGATTCATCACTGCAGAAGCTGTTTTGGTCCTGCTGGAGTATTTTGTATGATGCCGAGATCATTGCCACAGTTGTAAAATATTTTCCCTGAGAATAGTTGACATAAAACATTGGATTACACAACACAGAAACTGATCTGTCAGCTCCTTTGCTTGGTGAATCATAATGTAACGTATATTTTGCGTTGATTTTTCTTGAAAGATCTTCATAGAGATTAAGTAAATTTGCTCTCTTGTATTCTCAAATACAAAGGTGGCATTTCATACTGAAGTTTAAAAGTTTTTAAGGCTCTTTTTTTCTTCCTTTTTTTCTTTTTTTCCATTTAACTGATACCTAAATGAACGAAACAATAGATAAAAAGTCTGTAAGTGTATCTTTGGGGCTAAGTTTTTTTTACATTTTGAAGCCACAAAAATAATGTCTTAGTAAAGARAATGTCTATGGGTTTGAAGCAAGGGAAATTTTGAAGGCTAAGAAATACAATCATTTTTAATAGGAGCTTTTCCAATTCTCTCCCTTTCCTGTCACCCATGTGACTCTCTTAGCACATACAAGCCCAATGATATGTTTTGTAGTGATAGAGTTCATGTCTTCATAGCCTAGTGCAATGTGATACATGACCCTGCACATYCTATGTAAATCTCTTCCCCAGATTTTGCTTGTGGAGGTGGAAAAATGGTAGTGACAAAAACTTGGAATACATGTAGCGCAGATCCCTTACAGTGAAACTAGTGGTCAGTATAATGGCCACCAAGGAAATTTCTAAGGAATATTAAAAGTTATAGGATCTCTGGTGTTGGACCATCAGTTCAAGAACCTGCTTGCTGCAGCGAGCCTGCTGTTTGTGTTGAGAATTTTGTCAACTTTCATGTCTTCTAGACCCTTGTTGGAAGGAACAAGTCATCAGTAAATAAAAAATTATGTTTGAAGGAATTAATAAGGGATTAATAGGACTTCAAGTAAAGGATTTAGTGTGAGTTGCTTATCTAGTCCTTTCATAATCCACTGCTAGGCCTTCAGTTTTTAGATCAGGCTGTTCTAGACATTTGGCCTCTGTATTGTTTCTTCAGAAGCATTATAAAACAATTCAAAAACAAATAAAGGTCCTGTCTGACTGAAAGTGTTTAGCAAATTAAACTCTTCAGTACTTCCACAATAGGTCTAACTGACCCAAAAGTAAGAGCTGCAAGACAAAATACAGTTTTCTGAAGACAGAGCTCTGATCTTCTTGGCACATGACCCTTGGCTGCCGCAGTGACTTTGTAGTTGTGCATGAGAACAGTAGGAAATGGATGAAGGCGAGTGCTCCTTTTTGTGTCTGAATTCTCCTGCAGAGCTTCAGAAATGAAGATTATCACTGTAGCGTTCCGAGAACCTCTACTTAAGGTTTTCAAGCATGGCTTGTTTCCGTAGGAACAAAGAATCCCAAAATCAGCTCCAGGGTTGCTATTTAAATGTCTGATATATCCTTGAACTTTCTGATCTTTAAAATGTCTTTGTGAATGGTACATGAACAGAAACACTTCAAATTAAAAAGTCACTGAATTTTAAGCATCATGCATAGTTACAAACCCAAACAAGACAAATCTTACTAATTATTGTAACCACRGGTATTCATTTATATTTGTATGTATATACCTAGAGGGTTTTTTCTTTTCTTTCAGGTGCATGTTGAGAGTCCTGGATTCCTTTGGAACGGAACCAGAGTTTAACCATGCCCATTATGCCCAATCTAAAGGCCACAAGACACCTTGGGGAAAATGGAACCTGAATCCACAGCAGTTTTATACGATGTTCCGTAAGTATCCCTGGAGTCAAAAATAATTTCRCACTTGAGAACAGAATGTTCTGAATGAGAAGACTGTTTAATTGTTTGTATTATTAAAGGCTGGTTTATAAGTTCTTGTAWTTTCTACAATTCTCCGTAGTAATTTAATTCAGAGATCAGAAGAGCACAATATGAGATTACTGTAAGTAATGGCAAGGAAGGTATCCTGTAGGCATCTCAGGATACCRACAGAAACGTTGAGACATTTCCTTCGAGTGTCTCTGAGTTCACTTTTCTTACTTTTGACTTTTCTATTTTTCCACTGTGTGACAGGTTTTAGAGACACTTGCTAGCGTGATCACATTTTAATAAACTGCATGGTTATTACATGTAGACATACTAAACAGAAGATTATGATTGCGTTGTTGCATTTCTACCGTTTTTCTCCCAACAGCCAGGCAGCCCAATTCCTTTTCTATTTCTTTATTTTTAAGATTCATAAACTGGTACTCAGCAAAAATGATTTTTTGTCTCCGTGATTTTTTGGCAGATACTGTCAAGATTATCATCTAACTTTTTCCTTTGGTTGGAATTTATCCTGAAGTGAACTGATGCAGATTTTTATCCCAGTAAGCTACAAAGCCAGTGAAAAATTAGAATGTGAGAGAAACTAAATAATTGGACAATTCAAAAGTGGATTAGTGTCTTTCATTATTGCTCTGCGTTTTTGAAAAATCGTTAAACATCTTCCAAATAGAAGAATTAAAACAGAAATGCAAAAAAAAAAAAAGTCCCAGAATTGTGTATGAATTGAGGCTGATGAAATGTTTTCAGTGACCTACTCTGGCCTTCTTTGGCTTTATAGACTTAGTTATTCTAGAAGGTGCAAAAAGGTTCACTGCAAAAAGACACATAATTAGAGGAGAGTGATGTTTAGGGACAAGGAAAGTGTGTGTTCTATGCAGCAGCCTCTCGGGCTAAGTCTATAAAGAAACTCTTGATGGTGCCCAGCATGATCCACGAAGTTTGATGGGATTTTGTATCTAAAACCAAGGTCAGGGCAAGTACACTTCTCTCTGAACAGACCTCACAAGTCTTTTAGACTTTTCACTTTGCATAACAGAGGGATACACAAACCGATGCCTGGTTGACACACCTGTGGATTGAGTTGCTCTATAAAATTCTTGGAAGAGGTGTATTTTGTCTGTCAACATTTTCTGTGCGAGTTTTTCCAGAGAAATATAAGTGGAGGTTGTTCAGCAGATAAAAGACTGCATTCACACTTGTTTAAAAGCAGGTAACAAAAAGCAGGGTTATGAAATGTGGCTTGGAAATGTGGCTTACACAGTTTTTGCCTGGATGGTAAAAGACCAGCCACAGAATGTGTTCCACATCCACAGAAATTGCCTTTTACTTCCTGGACCATAGCTAATATTTGCTAATATWGCTGGAAGATGGATTTGACTGTGCTGTGCTAAAGCAGCCCAGTTGTTCAGAAATGTGTGTGTGAGGTCCTGCCCCCAATAGCACCCAAGGTGCCCAGGCTGGACCATGGCCCAGCTCTGTGCTCTGAGGKTGCTGTCCTCAACCCTGCTCCATGGGGTGTGCAAGAAGGTAACTTTTCCAATAAAGAAATTCTCTGTTGTGTCACCTCTGTTACAGGTGACTGTTACGTAGATAGATATTCCACATTCTTGTTCAGAGCAAATCAGGTYATAATGAATTATCAAAACAGTAAGACCGTGTTGGAACTTGAAGAAATAACCATTTCAGGTTTTCGATGCTAGAAATGACTACCAATAGAAATGACTATTTTCTCCCCTGCAGGAAAAGTAGCAAGGAAACTTATTCTGAAGTGTGATTACAGTGTAATAGATTTTTTTCAAGGATCTTTCTTCTTTTTGTACTAGTTGCAAAAAAGTCATTATGTTTTGTGATTTAATTTCCATCCMTCTGTTGCAGAGGTAGCACAATCTTTATTGGGTTATGATTAAAAAGTCTGTTATGCATCAGTAAGGATTTTATCCTAGACTGGAACCCTGAACAGCTTCCCAAGATCCACAGACTCTTACTGTGTTTTGAGGACTGTCTTTATAAGGGCTGCAGATGTTTAGTGAGCAGCAAGCAAGCCATGTCCGACCTGGTGATGTGTTAGCAAAGGGCTTCACCATGTTCTCCGAGTCTTCCTGCCAGTGCCCTGGATCTGAGAGAGGGCCTGGCTGTTGCTGARGATTTTTTGGTGAAAAAGAGGAATTGTCATTAGAGAGACTAAATTTAATGACAGAGGAGAACGTGCTCTGTGTGTGATTTCTCTGTTCTCCTGCATTATCCACCTGGYTGATTTTCAACAACTGCCAAGAAAAAGAATTCCTAAGTGCAATAGATTTTTTTTTTTTCTTGGAGATATCCTGGAACATAGCTTTAGCACRGCATGTGTCACGTCTCCTTGGAGGCAGAGGAGGGAGGTTTACTTTTGCTGCTTTTGTTTTTCACTTTCCCAAGCACACTTGATTAAAAAAGGGGAGGCTTCTGAAGGAGTTGCTAGTATTTATTGGTGCATATTCCAGTGCAGGCAATAACACTCTCTAGGTAGGTGTAAACCCCTCCACACGYTGTGGGGCAGTTTTTACACAGCAGGTATGGCTTCAGAGCAAACTGCATATCCTTTGCATGCACTTGTTATGTCTGGGAACTGCATTAATGCAGAACTTTTGTTGACCTCTTTAGCCATCGCCCTTTTTAGTATTTTATGATGATGCTYAATTCACACACAGATATCCAAAAACTGTATTTTGATTTCTTGTTTTATATGATTTTATAGGCTAGTAATTAAGGTGGATGCATAATGAGTTGTATGTTTGAGGTTAGCCTTTTCAATATCTGAAATGAACCCCATCAGCTGCTACTGATAGTATTCTATACTGCTCTTCATCAACCTACAGCTTTATTTTAAAGCATATGTATGTATGCATTTGGGGTTTTTTTTCTAACTAACTGTTGGTACTGTGCTCTCTGAGATTGTCAAGCTGGATTCCCTCTGGTTCTCTTATCTCCAATAATAAAGCTGAGCGCACAGAAAATCATTATCATTGGCCTAGATCCAGATACAGAATCTCTATTGTAGACAGGAAATGAGCCAGAAAATAACTGCTTACTTCAGTAGATGTGTGCAGCAGGACTTAAAGTTAATAAGAGTTATTAATAATAACATAGCAAGCAAATGTGTAGCACAGTCAGTATGTAAAGAAGTGATCTGTTGAATATTATGGTTTTTTTAACTACTTTTCTGACAACAGCCACACTTTTATAGCATTAAGTGATACTTTAAATGATTTTGAGTATGCTCTATTTCTTACAGCTCATACTCCGGATAACAGCTTCCTTGGATTTGTGGTGGAGCAGCATCTGAATTCTAGTGACATTAAGCACATTAATGACATCAAAAGGCAGAATCAGTCTCTAGTTTATGGCAAAGTGGATAACTTCTGGAAGGTGAGTGTTCCATCATTGTATACGTGGTCAAATGTATACTAATCAATATAATGAGTCACAGTCATGACTTATAGATTTCAAGAGCAAGGATACTTTAAGAAAATCTATGAAGTTTGTGGAGTTGTTTTTAATATTCATATTTATAGAATTATGCTAAACATCTTGGAGCCTTTTTATGAGGAAACAACTGTCTGCCTTGATTGAGTTGGATGCTTTGCCTTTTTTTTTTTTTTTTAAAGCATTCTTCACTGACAGATGAAAAGCTGCAAAAAATAAGTGCATGGTATTTCAAGAGCTAAATACCGTTTCCCTCCTTTTGACAAAGGGCTTGATTTACATACAAATAATTAGGAGGCTTATTTTGTCTCTCTAAAATAATAAAAATTTTTACATTGCTAAAAATATTTGAAAATGTAGAAACTGTTTAAAGTAATGGGAATGTGGAGGAGTGCATGTTTAGTTTGTGTTGTAGAATGATGTAGTATCTCCCAGTTGCCTTAGTCTGTTCTTCTGTCTGCTGAATCCTGGAATAGAGCTGGAATCCCGAATCCAAGTTGTCTTCTGGCTGAGGCTCTTGTACTTCCAGTTCCTGGTTGTGTTAGCAGCCTCTCAGGAATGGTTAGTTGTAATGAGCATCTGGACTTCCAGCCTGGTGGTAGGAAGGGATCAGCACCTGCTGAGTAGTGCTTGGAACTGAGAACCACGTTGTGACTTAGTCACCATGATTTTTTAGCTTACATATATGTCTTTATCAGTTTATTCATTCTGCATGAATTCAGCAATAAGAATTAATAGCTTATATGCCTTGAGGAGAGCCCTGTAACTGTCTAGTGCAAGGCTCTGTATGATGCACAGGATACACATGAGCTGATTCAGACAAGGACATGGCTTTTTGGAAAAGAATATCCACTGTGGATTTTTAAGTGGCACATAGTGGAAACCMCACTGTTTACCCTGGTGAATTTCTTAAGTAATTGCCTTCACTCTTAAATTTTTGCATTATTTCTCATTCAGATTGTCAAACCTTTTGTTTTCATGCTTYGCATCAATTATGTGCTTTGTCTACAGCATTGATAATGTTTCTATTATCCTGTAGGAATACATAGATTTCTGAAAAGCCTCTACTGAATTGCCAAAAGCATTGTACTTTTTAATCCTCTGTGTTCTCAGGATTTTGTTTATTTTCTCGGAACCTTCTCAAGATTGTTCACTATCTTCTTGAAATGTGAATGCTAGCAAGGGACACATTACCCATACCAGCACCAAAAGAAGCACTGGATGCTTTRTTACACATATTCCCTTTTCAGCAGAGGGAACTTATATCAAGATGATTAAGTGCTACTCTYCATGACACTGCCCTGTTCTATAAATATCGCCTACCTTTTTTTCTTCCAAGATGTATGAGTTAATATTTAGGCGTATTAAAATGTATACTGTATGCCTGTACTGTCAAGCACATCGTAACTGGAACATGCAGCCTGGCATGGCCAAGCTTCCTGTGCACTGGTACAGTCAYTGCAGGTAGGCTTTGCATCAGCGACAGTGTGGAGTGTCTCGCTGAGAGCGATAAAAATGCAGTTCTTCTCATCAACAGAAAGCTTGAACTAATCTTGTGTCTGCATAATTTGCTTATTTCATGTTTCCTTCTTTTCCCTCGTTTAATGCTCTTTTCATCTGCCACTATGGCTTGTACTGAACCCRGGCTAATCTATTTATCCTGCTCCTTTTCCTTTTTATTGGATACTGCTAATTAACAGAAGTGTAATTGCCACAAAATACACGTGTCACTGCTGCTTCTGATCAGTGGTTAAGAGAAGAGAAGCCCAGTGTGGAGGAGAGAATGTTCTGAATCTCAGACTGAGGGGCTTTTAAGGGGAATCACAAGTAACTCATTTCATTTTAAACAGTTCAGAACTGAAATAGAACCAAGATACACACAGGATACCAGAGCCTCAGTTCAGAGTAATCTTTTTATTTTATTTTTCACTTAAGAGGGCGACAGCAAGAGAGAGAACTGCCATCAAGGTTTCGTGCAGTTATGGACCTCTGTCCTTTTCTGCATCCAGCTTGGCCTGTAGGAAAAGAAAAAGATTTCAAATMATTTCTCATTTTGCCTTTGCTAGAAATCCCTCTATCCCCAGATCTGCTGACATGCTGCACAACAGRGCAGAATTGGCCAATTTCCACCACTTGTTTAAATTGTTTGAAGTAACCTGTTTTATTGCAGCTAGAGAGAGTTTTGGATTGSTCGCAGGCAGCATCCTGCCTTGCCMCATCATCTGAGGAGGGTAAGGTATGAAGATGATGAGTAAGAGCGAGAGGAATACAGTGAGCTCTCCTGACAACTCTGCTGGATAGAGAAAGATGTCAGCCCATGGCCTGAGACCAGTGGCATTAATCTCATTTCACAGAGAGGRTGTGCAGATAAGTTTTGATGGAGATCAAGAAATATGTAAGGTGCAGAGACTGCAAGAACCCAGATCATCTTGCTTGTTTTGCTCTGATGATTATATCAGCCTTAAGTGGGTTGAGGAGTACAAGCAGGAGGCACTAAGTGCATTTCTGAGGGTTATCCTTACAGGTAAGCTGTCAAAGACAGCATTTGCCAGGCTTTGAATGTGTTTGTGGTAATCAAAGGTTTGAGTTTTTGTCTGGGATTTCTGGCAGTCCTTAATGACTAGCGACCTCTGTCTGCCTGAGTGAAATGGAATGAATAAAATGCGAGTGAAACCCATAATCCTGCCCATTATCAAAATTGGCTTTAATTACAGAACATTTCAATTAAAAGGGAATGTTTGAAGCCTTTCATGTCTTCTCCATTCCTGTTCAAATAGAAGTATTTTCTTTGTTGTTCATGCAACTCCCCATTATACTATTGTGCTTTTTCTACCTTCGCTTCTTGATTAAAAAAAAAAGTGAGTCAGGATTCATTTTAAATTATTTGCTGTGCTTGTTTATTCAGAATATCATAAGAGAATATCATAAGAGAAGACAGAATTTTACTTGAATCAGAAAATAGCCGTGAATATGTAATATACATGTCTGCATAACAAGTTTGGAAGAATTGGATATAGGAGATTATTACTTTTTAGCTTGTTCTTAACAGGGAGTTACACAAGCGAGATTGTTCTTGCTGAACCTCTCCACTTCATAGGTCCTTGGCATATATGTGGTTTCCCCATTCCATGCCGTGTTGCACAGGGAAAGTAAATTGCTAGGATATTCCTGTAACTGGTGGATTGATGTCTTCAGCCAGTGATACCTCCCCCTTCCTTACGACTGTGTTTTCCACTTCATCTTCAGCAACATTCTTTGAATGGTTCCTTTCACATTTGCAGCTAAAAGGTACAGAAGGGAAGGCAGAAGAAAAATCCTTAACCTTCTCTTCCGGGCAGTCAGGGCACACAAGCTCATCTTGATGTCTTCTTGTTGTCCCTTCCTCCAAATTTGCTGCAGTGCTATGGCCTTACATGTACGTTTTTGAGGACTTTTCTTCAACACTTATTGTGAAATAACTTTTTAAGAACCACCTTAAAGAAGGGACAGGCCAGTGATGGTCTGTTTGCTTCTTTATTCTTTTTGCAGCACTTTGCACCTACAAAATGAATTAGTGAGATCTTAGAATAGTAGTTAACACAGTCATGTACTGCTATTTGATTGCCACAAAAATAACCCAACTGTTTCTGTTCCCTTGATCTTTCCTG
Organism: Nothoprocta perdicaria; assembly: GCF_003342845.1. Classification (NCBI taxonomy): domain Eukaryota; kingdom Metazoa; phylum Chordata; class Aves; order Tinamiformes; family Tinamidae; genus Nothoprocta; species Nothoprocta perdicaria. The sequence goes on along the minus strand of NW_020455499.1, from coordinate 4,204,248 downwards.
CTTTCTCCTGTACCCCTGCAGTATCTGCTTCAGCTCTTGCAGGGCAGAAGTCTGTCCCGTTGTTAGTCCTGGAAACTCATGTTCAAAGGACAGGGAATTCCTTATACAAACATGTGATGGCAGTGAATTAGGCAAAGCTTTCAAAAACCTTAGTGCATTGCAGAAAGCACTGGAGAAAACCTCATATACGAAAAGCTGCAGTAAGTATTCAAATAGCTAAAGTTCAGGAGGGGAAACTGAGCAGGAATTCTAGCAGCTCGCAAAGAACACCAATTTATACTGAAGACTTTTAATGAATGAAGATTATTTATGTGCAAAAAATACTATGTATATGATAATGTATATTTGGTACAAAGGTTTTGGTAGGTATCTGCAAGGCTGCAAATGGACATTCAAGGAAGAGCAAGAGCATGGCAAGTTTACATAATGCTTCCCTTGCATGTTCACTCTCCCTCCGGCTGTTGTCACTTTTCCTGAGTCTAGTTGTCTACTGATAAACTGCCTGTTGACAAACTTTGGAGAGCTCAGTTGGATGGCGCCTCAAAGCATTTGTCTAATGTGGGACCTGTGCAGACTTCGTTGCCTCCACAGCAAGCTTTGTCACATTAACACTTGTTTTCTTCCAGAYTTGTCTCCTATAGGCTTTGTTTGGGCCTCTCTTGCGTCGGAAAGGTTAGGAATGATTTGTTGCTCTCCACGTGCCTTATGCCAATGGTATTTTTGCAAACCTCCTTTATATTCTGCCAAGTTGCCTTTTCCAAGCTGAAGAATCCTAGCTGAATTGGTTGTAGATTTCTGTAGTTTGTGATAGAAAGCCTTCTATCTTCTATTCTGTAGCTTGGATTCTTGTTGCCCCCTTCCACATCTCTTAGGTTCGTGTGGAGAAGGACCAGAAACCTACACAGTACTGAAGGACACAGAGGGCTCTGTGTTTGGAGGGAGGTGCAATGATAGTCCCTTGAACTACTRGCCTGCTTTTTTCCATATCATAACGAAAAATCTTCATTCCTGAGCAGCAGTAGTGAGCTCAGGTCTGTCATTCCTTTGTGAAGCTAGGATTGTTTTTCCTCACCTGCATGACTTTACATTTATTTACATTGAATTTATCTGCTGTTTTATTTCCAATCACTCAGTCTCTTAAGTTACAAAGGAGCTTTTTCAAGTTGGTTTTATTTTACCACTACATTACTAGTAATGTGTGGCGTGAATCAGCTCCACACCATGTCACTTCCCTATTCCCTTTTACCTATTATTTCTTCTAGGGAGTGATCCCCTTCTCTCCCAAAGAAACTTAAATTTAAGAACATTTAATGATTTTTTTCTTTGAAAATCAAGTATACTGCACAGATTTAGTTATTCTTTTCTATACATGTTTCCTTTCTCCAGAGAACTCTTAACAATTTGAAAGAATTGCATATTTTTACTCTATATTAATACGGTTACCTAGCCATAATAGTTTCTGTTAATTCTGCTAATCTGTAATTAATATATCATCACCAAATGCTTTTTTAAATTTAGTGTTCTTCATGAAGTACTCCACAGTTAACATTTCAAGTGTTTTGTATTAGATCTCCAAGAGACATTTACTGTTTGTAGTGACTCATCACTATATATTTACTATAAAGTGATATATATCAAAAGTGATATATATCACTATTTATTTATATTTATCACTGTATAGTGTTGAATTTGCCAGCATTTGTGCTCTCTTTCAGTCTGTTCCATAGAACTGGAATTCCATTACTTAGGGGTATCTAAAGAGCTTTTGAAGGTGTGATGTTGCTTTAAATGAGAGATTTTTCTACATTACCGGAATATTCATTTGTGTCCTGTTTCCCTTTGGAGTTATAATTGTCCTACGCTCTATTGCACTGGGCTTTGCTTACCTTGACACTGGCAAATACTGCTCCAAATGTTAGGACCAGTAGCGTTATCAGCACATGTTTAGGAAATACACAAAGGTCTATATCAGTAATTCTTATTTTTCTGAAAAACATTTGTCAAGTTTTATGCACTTGTTGTATCCTGGCTTTCTGAACAGGGGGTGAGTCTGAGCAGATGGCTGTTTTTACACATACTTGGCAGCCTGACCTTCAGCCCCGTAAACCAGGGCTGAAGCCAGCTAGGCCGCTGGCTCGGGCTCTTCTCTAACCTCATTGCCCTGTAGCTCTGCACCCCCAGGGTTTGGTTTCCTTCACTAGTGAATATCTAGGGTTCTGCAAAGGTATCTGAGTGGTCTAAACTGTGAAAATCAAAGATAACCTCGGGCTGCCAAACTGATGGGAGAACGAAGTTGTTGATGACATTTATAATTTCATCTACTGAACTTAAAGCTTCAGCCCTTCAGGCTGTGCCTTCCTGTCAATATTATCTTAGGGAAAGACTTGTCAGATTGTTGTCATTTGATTTCTTTGAGGAGAAAGGCCTCATCGTGAAGCCTTTTAAAGTAGGTGGAAATAACTGACACAGAGTAATAACAGTTCTGCAGTCAGCGATCAACAAAAATGTCTTTCCTGAATGGCAAGCTTATTCTTGCTGCTGGAAAAAATACCTCAGAAAAGACTTGTATGACTAGTACCCTTTCATTCGGAGTCTGAGGAGAAATAATTGGTCCTTTTTGATGTGGTGGATTTTCCTGCTGCAAGGCTCGATCCGCAATATGGGCAGCAGATACAGCGTGAATGGATCCAAACTGCTGGGTTGGTGTTATTAGCCTCTTGCCCGTATTTTTTTCTCCTTGAATTTATTTTGGAGAAATTAAAAAATTGGGACATAATGTCAACTGTTTTAGGAAAAGGAGTTCTTATATCCTCACCTAAGCAGGCAAACTCAGGAGTAGCTTAACAGAGCTGAAGGAATGTTGATAATATATTTGTCCCCATTGCTCGATTACTTGTAGCCTTTCTGCTTATAAATGCCATATTTAGATTCTCTCACTTTCATTCAAATTTTCTAATGTTTGGAATGGACAATCTTACCATAGATGTGAAGTGGACTATTAAAATACATACTTTTATGAGCTGGAATTACACTTTTTCTAAGAGGAATTTGTCAGTTCAAGACCTTCTGAAAAGCAAAAGGACACATTTTAGTGAGATTTCTGTAGGGCATAAAATGGTAATGTTGTTTTTCTGATATTTTATAGATGATTACGAAAGTGAGAGCTTTTGACTAGGTTAGAAGAAGGATAAAAGATGGATTGTTTTTTCCAAGTATCTTGTTTGTTTGAGAGAGAAAGACTTGTGAAGGATATAAAGACAATTTTTTTATGTGGAAGAAACAAAGGAAAGATGCTACAGTTGCTTCCAACTGCTTTTTAAAAACTTTATTTGATGAAAAATGTGAGGGTTGCTTTTTTTTTTTTTTTTTTTTTTTTTTTTTTTTTTTTTTTTTTTTTTTTTTTTTTTTTTTTTTTTTTTTTTTTTTTTTTTACTCAGTTTTTACTCTGTGGCTTCAAAACCAATTCATGAAACATTTACAAATAGTTTCCCTTATTCATGCCTGTTTATCTCCAAGTCTTGCTCTGTGAGGGCAGAGCCTTGATGGCGCAGTCTTCTGCGAATGTCCACCATGCAAGTGTCTCATTATTTTGCTAAATATTATGGATGGAAAAATCAATGTTACTTTGGACGCTATTTTTTTTTTAATCTATGGTTGTAGACTATCAATCTTGAAATAAGTCAGTTGTATGCTTAATTAATGGTCCCCATTATGGCTCTGGATAATTAATTTATTATTTTGTTTGTGCTTGCAGAAATGCTCAGAATGCACCATTTTGTCACTGTTTTTGCTATGTTTTCCTAAATAGTGTTGATTGATTGGATGTTGAATTGCAAATACAGTCACACAGCTGCTCATATAATTTGAATTTATTATGAAAAATTTCTTACGTGTATTTGTTACCTAAATCCACCCTCCAGAACTGCCGCTATAAATAATGATGTCTGCTCTTTTCGTGCTATCTTGGTCGTCTGCTGCTGCTGCTTTTTAATCTAATATCCTCTATTTTGTGGAAAGTAAGTGGTGCTATAGAGGAGAGGATGGTTTATATATATGTTCATCTTTGAAACTGAGGTGATACAATAATGTAATGCACAATTTTGAGCCTAACAGTAGCCGGAATCATCTGGCTTCCACAGCATTTTCTTTTCCAGGAAAGGTGGCCAGCAAGATGCTACTGATTCAATTAATGGTTTTAACAAAGATTGTGACAGGAGACCCCTATTTAAAAGGGTGTATGTGAAACATAATTTACCCAAAGCAACTTTTTCTGGAGACAAAATGTAGCATGAGCTATAAAAAAAAATATGATGCTATAAATTAAAGGTTAAAAATAGGGAAGTAAAAGAGTGATAGGGTGCCATTTGTAGAGAGATGGGCTGATGTTCCTTCTTTATTTACAGTGTTAATATTTCACTTAAAGATAGAGGACAAAGRACAATCCTGTGGCTCATGTTTTCTACTGCCTCATCATTTCAAGCAGCCATTTGTGCTACGTTTGATTTTGATTTTTGTTTACTTGCAATGATGAGCTGACCTCCTAAGCATTTTTCCTGGTTTCATAAAAACAATTTGAGTTAATCTGAGTGTCSTGAGCTTAGCACTGCACACTGTAAAAACAGAGGACTTTGGAATCAGGACCTCACCAGTTAGTTTGCTAAATGGTCATGGGGGAGAGAAAAAACCCTTCACCTTTTCATGCTCGATCTGATCTRTTTGGAAACTAAAAGTGGTAGTTGAGATATTTGGGCAATTTGATGAAGTGAAAGTTGTATCAGCAGCTACAAGGGGCACTCGAATGTAAAAACTCACTTTGCAGACCTCTGTGTTTATACACAGACCCCTCTCGGCTATTTTCTGGGATATCAGTTCCTTGTACTGCATCCACTGGAATAAATGTGCAAAAGCTTCTGGTTTGCACCTTGCCTTTCTGCACCTTCCACTCTGAGAAAATATGTTTGAATCGAGAGGACGAGAATAAATAATATCCATCCGTATGAAAGTTATTGATTTCTGAGATAGACACTGAAGTTGTCTCAGTCAAAAACATTTGTTTTCTGTGGACTCAAGGTGTTGTTGGAACACTGCAGTAGCTCTTTCATCCTTGTCCTCCTGCCTCCTCTAGGCTAGAAGAAAATTATTTACTTGACAGTCTGTACATGGGTATTCCAGGTATCAGATAGCCTCATCAAATAGCTTTTGTCTYCGTTTGTTGGCTGTTTTATGTGGTGTTTAGCCCAGGACATTCTCTGTATAGACATATATATGTCTTGGGTGTAGCTTCCAGAACAGTGCGATTTAGTAACAGAGCTGGCAATCCACCTCATCACAAGCACTGTCACCACAGAGGAAGCTAAAGCTAGAAGCCACTTGGTACCTGTCATTAAATGCCCTGCATATTCGAATGTGTATTAACAGATCCTTTGCAAAGAAACATTTATTCCCCGGGGCCTGATACCCTGTTGCTTCAGGATTTGCAACAGCAGAATTTTCCCGATCTACTTGCCCTTTAAATGAACTTCATTAAAATTGCTGGTGTACACATATTGCTGTGTATTGAAAATCAAAATAATTCTTGTTTGTGGGTGAGGATARTGCACAGGTTCTTTTGTATTTATATATTTTCATGCAAAACAAAATCCATTACTGTTTTCTTCTTGTTGTCTCTTATTACTCCTTACCAAATCCTTTTGATATTTCAGGTACATGAATATTTGTATGGAGCTTGTCAGATACTTAGGTACAGTTGACAAGAGCGCAGCTCTATGAAGGGAGAGGAACTTCCCTTTCTGGCACAGGAGGCCTCTCCAAAAACCAATTCTGACAGATCGCTCCTGTTTGAAAGGTGTGAGGACTGAAACCAATGTAACATGTTATTGTTTTTACAGGATAAGAAGGCCTATCTGGACATCATTCACACATATATGGAAGTCCATGGAACTGTTCATGGGACAAGCACTGTTCATATGCCTGGCTACGTGAAAAACCATGGTATACTCAGTGGGCGTGATTTGCAGTTTCTGCTGAGAGAGACCAAAGTAAGTTTGATGGGAGAGAGAAAGGGATCAAAGGTATCTGAAATGTGTGCATTTCACCTGCTGTGATTGAGTTCTGATTTTGAGTTCCTAAATTGGAAAAACAAACAACCAAATAAAAAGGAGTTTAAATTGCTTTCAAGAATTCTTCACTATGTCTTCAATTTGTGGATTGACTATTTCTAGAAGATTAAGGCTACAAGCTACAATCTAGGAGAGACATTTTACAACCAGCTTGAAAAACAGATAAATGCATTTTTTCTTTTCCTAAGTGTAATACTCAGCTTGGAGATAATCATCTGAGAACATGCTTTTGTTTTAGCTCCTAAATTGGAAGTTAGGTGTCTTCTGACAGCTATTGCATGGCTACCCTTGCTGTGCCCTTCACCTGCCTCCTCTGCTCCAGTCGTGCAGAGGGAGACAGAGAGGGGGGCTTTGACCACAGCTCCATCGTCAAGGGAAMGCAAGACAAGGGGCAGTGAGTATGCATTCAGATAAATTAACTGCAGCTCCCATAGTTAGAATGCTTTGTGGGCGTTTCTATCCATTCCCTTATCCTTGGGGAACAATTTAAATTATCAAAACACTTCAGTAGATCGCGTTTAAATAAAATGTTTAACTTGGTGAAAGGAATGGTTTGCATGTTTAAAATTAGCAAAAGGTATGGAGAATAACCATGTACTCCCTGTTGCTGATGGGTTTCTTGCTGTGTACTTCTATATAAGAACCTATTTTTAAAAAAAAAAAGCAAGTACTTTCTACTTATCCAGCACCACTGCAGAGCTTTTTTTAATATTTGGGGGAAAATGGTTATTTGAAGACTGTGTGACAGCTCTTGGCAAATTATGACTTTTTAAAGGCAACTACTGTTTGTATGTACTCAAGTCATACAGATACACATAATGCTGCAGATTTAAAAAGGTCAACATTTACTTTTATCATAGGCATTATTGAGACTACCCAGCTTTTGCCTGCATGGAGTATGAAATCACTGTGTTAATCATAGTACTAACGTGGGCAGAATATTGACGSTGTAAGAACCCCTAGTACAAACAGTGGCGTCTTTCTGAGAAAAGACATTTTATTCACTGGATTAGCAAAGTAAGCTGAGGAACTTCCTATAAAATTACTGACGCCCTTATAATTTTCAAAATGCAGCCTGTAATACTAGTTATATTTGAATATTTTTTAATCTCTAATTCTTTATCAGCACTTTTATTAAACCTCTCGGTTTGCAATATTAAGTAGCTAGTTCATGCAGTTTTTATTGGTCGTATTTGCTCTGCTCCAGGGTGCAATGTACAGATGCACTTAGTTTAGGACAGAGTTGGCGGTTAGATGCAATAAGATGCACTTAGGTCCTTCCAACATTTGTGATTTTTAGTAATCTTCTGTGCTGTTGCTATACATCATCTATGATTTTTTCTTTCTATCATTGGGGAAAATCCTTTTAGAACTTGCTCTATTAATTAGCAACTGGCCCTGCAAAACCCTCCATATCAGAAAGCTATTGAATTCATCAATCTGCTTGGTATACTTCCTTCATAAACCCTCTTTTTATTCTTTTAAAATAAATGTATAAATAATACTTTCATATAGCTTATTTTTGAACTTTTGCTAGCAGATTTGGAAATGACTGAAGTTGTTTCCTTTAAAAAAAAAAAAAGGCAAAAAGAAACACCTTTTTATCATTCACTCATCTCCCTCAGGCAACTGCTGCATGGCTTGTGTGGATTGATCATGTTTATATCGAGTCAGTCATGAAAGAATCAATTCCCACGGTTGAGCTGCAAAAATAAATGCAGTTTTCCATGAAAACCAAGCTGGCTGGAGCGGGAGCTTTGTAGGCAGAGCAGCTCTGTGTGTCTGTGCTCGCCTCTCTGATGTTCAAGGACACAAGGACACGGGTAGAAAACTTTGAAATGATAAGTTCTTCTAAAAAACTCATAATCACTTCAATCAGTAGGCAACCTGGTCACACCTTTCAATGAATGGGTGTTATGGGAGGTGTTAGTTTGTCCGTAGGGAATCGCGTTCCCGGGAGAGCAGGTGAGCGGCAGGAGCCGCGGTGCCCCGGCGGCCACATCTGCAGGCCCYGGACTGCTCCTCGCCCTCCCTGAGCTACAGGCCTCACCCTCAGCTTCCAGAAACACTCTGGCTTTTCTCTTTCTAAACAAGTGATTCATTGCCTGGGGTTTCAACATTGTATTGCAAGCTTTTGTTAGGTCAGTGGACGAGGGATCCCTTTGTGAGGAGGACATCGCCATCTGGCCCAGGCGAGGTCGGCCTGTCTCATCCTGCTGCCCTCTGTCCTCGGACATTAGAGCAGCAGTAGGTAACAGCTAGATGGTGGGTCTGGAGCAGTGCTTTGCATCCCCAAAATGAAGTAGTTGCTCCCTGAAGTAGTTGATAGTTGGCACAATTAAACTCCAAWCCGTGGAGGCGCGGGATCCTCCTCAGGTGTATACGAAGTCTACACGTGCCTCACAAGGTGCCTCGCAAACAGGAGGGGACTGTTCTACATTCGTCATGGCCAGCTCAGCTGTGTGGTGTGGACAGAGGCTGCGCGTGTCAACAGTCCCCAGGGAGAAGATGGGAGCCCATTCATGGTGCTGGAGGGGAACAGGGCACTCAAGCTGGCCGCTGTCCTGCCGCTTCCGCGGCCTCCTGCCAGGCAGCAGCTGGAGCGCTCGGACCAGGACATCCTGGAAGCACCGGCTCTGGGTGCTTGAGAAACACCCTTTCTTTAGCGAAGGTTCAGGTAGAACATTTTAGCTTCAATTCACAGGCAAGCTTTGCATAAAGCAATTTCTTTTTTTTGCTAGTAAATGGAATTTACAGTTTTTGAATGGCATTTAATAAAGCTAGGCACAATATGTTGATTAGATGGTTCAGACAAATCCTATTCCAGTGTTGGAAAAGCAGAAATAGGAAACTGAACAATCTTTTTTTCCCCCATTGTCTTTTGTAAAGTAATATACTTTTTAATTCCAAACACTTCACAAGAGCAACTGAATAGTCATTTACTTTTAGTGAATCTATTCCACAGATGTTTCAGTCACAAAGAGATAGACTTTTTCAAAAAACATCTTATATTCATGAGGAAAATCTATCAAAATTGTTCCCAATAGTTTTTGCCACCTTTTTCTTTCAGTAGTTAGGAAAAGAATATATAGAATAGTTCTGTATGGAAGCATACAAAAATGATGATAGAACTATCAACTCTAAAGAATAAATGAGATAAAATATGCTAATGTAAGAAAGAGGAGAGTGATGATCACAAGAGTTATGGGATGATAATACTTAGAATAGTCTCTGGAATATGAAATATATTTCTCCTAAATAATATTCTTAAATAATATTTCTCTTAAATAGTCAGTCAGTCAGAACTATTCCATCAGTGAAGTAGAACTTATTTTTTCTTTGGGCTGTAATTTATAAAGACTGTTTGTTCAAGTACTCATTTTATTAGCAGCTTAATTTGGTGCCACAAACTCCACAGATGAATTCCTTAGTGTTGCCTGAAAGCTGGTGTTTTTTTCTAGAAAACAACCCTCCAAGTAGTGGTAAAGCAGTTGTCATTTCAGATTCGTGTCTGTCTCGGGACTGCACACACTGCAATCAGAAGAGAGGGACGTTGAGCACTTCTACTTTACACTTTTAGGAGCAGATTGTTTTGGCCTTTTGAGAAATAACACGCTGTGTATAATTCAGAGGACTCGAATATTGTGGGGCTAGCTGAGCAGAGACGTGTTTGCTGATCCTTTGCTCTCAGGGCCTACCACATGCTCAAGTTGATCAAGATTATCCTCAGTTTTGCTGTTTTTGCCATAAAAAAAGCATTATCTCTGTAACCTGGCAGTTTTTGTCAGGCAGATTTGTGGAACAGGATGGATATTGACCCCAGCTGGGCTGGTGAGAATGCTGGGGAGGAGGAGGCAGGAGGCAGGACGAGGTTGCGGTGCTGATGACCTGGCAGTGGAAACCTGTTCCTTTCCCCTCCCAAAGAGATGGACCACTCAGAACTGGCAAAAATCTGCTCGGCAGCACTCAGCAGCAGGGTTTATTGTAAAAGCAAAGTGAGAAACGAAGAAACCAGCGTTCTCTGCACAACAGAGAGCATCGGATCATAGGAGGGCTGATGCTTCCCATGGTTTTAATTGCGGGCTCTCCAGTGGTTTTCTGCCTGAACCAAGGAGCGTTTCAGAGCAGCAGCGTCCTGTGTGCAAGTTGAATGAAATGCTCTTATCTGTAAGAGATTAGATTTCTTCAAATTAAGCTTCTTTCAGGACAAAAATTAGTATGTACTAGTGCTGATTGGAAGGCCCTATCTCTTTTGCCATATGTAGCAAATGCAGTTTACATAACCTGGCTTTTGTGGAGCTAGAGCTTCAGATCCTCTGCTATTAGGCACTGCAGAGTTTCCTGTAAGATTTAAATCTGCAAGATTACTGAGATGGCTTCTGCAGATAGGTGACTCTTTTTAACCTCAATATTTGTTTTAGTCTAAATATCAACATTTATCTGATGCAGTAAAAATTGAATGACCTCAAATTTTTAAAGACAGACACCTCCAAAATTCATATTGCTGTTGCCGTCGGACTGAGGATTAACGCTGCAAAGCCTTTACACAACAAGAGTCACTAGAATTTTGTGCRTTAATATTATAATTGTTTTAGTTTTTATGCCTTACCTAAGTTTCTAGAGGAAAAAAAGGCGGAGGGGGCTTCAATTCCTTATTACTAAGATTCACTTCCATTTTGGTGAAAACTTAATATCGAATAGTACATTTTAGCCTCCTTGACTACATACATCATGGATACACAATGCTAATTGCTAGGAAACTTGGTCATTATTTTCTGGGGGGGGAAGTTAGCTATGTATGTCTTTATGTGAAGTCATCTAGCAGTGCTGGGAAATTTGTGGTAGTCACAGTTGTTATGAATCAGAGCTCCTCATTCTGTCATTATACTCAGACTTATAAGTAAAACCCCCTGTTTCTAATTCAGTGTTTTTAATTGTACTGGACTAGTACAGGAAAGAGGTAGAGATCTAAATAAATAATTGCCATGCATCTATGACAAAATACGGGATTTCTTTACATGGGAGGAAAAAATGCTGCCTTTTCTAGAGCACTTGTAGTCTCTGCTCATGGTAGGAGTAGCTCATGGTGCTTTTCCGTGGTGCATTTTCCCCTGGAGGCATCGAGTCCCGTTCATCTCCTGCGCACAGGGTCTTCTGCTGGTGTTTGCTGCCATCTACCGTATTCGGCAGGACCGTGTCCACAYGGGCAGAGCGGAGCGGCTCCGGAGGGCTGGGGAGCACCGGGGTGGCCCCGGGAAGGCGGCTGCCCCAGACCCTCTGCCTGCTCCTCAGCAGCCCAGCACTTCCCATTTGATCCGCGGTCAAACCACTGAATGGGATTTTTCCCCAAAAAGTAGCTGAAAGGGGCTGYTGTTGCCTCTGCTCCATGAAAACCCTTCTCAGCTCCTTACAGGAGATTATTGTCAAATGTGGTGTGCAGGACATTCCAGTGCCGCTTGGGCTGGAGGTGAGGGGAAGGAGAGGGAGCGGCCGAATCCCTTGCAGCATCCGGCACAGTGGTTCTCTTCATTTGGTAGAAGAGTGTAAGAGAATGTGACCGAGCCCTTTTCTTGGTCATGTTGCATTTTGTAGGCTTGTGCCTTTAGAAGTGCAGCCTGGCTCATGTTAGGTTAGCTCTTAGCTTTCAAATTTTGTAAAGAACGAATATGAAGATGATGCTTGTTTTCTGTTTTTCAGCTGTTTGTTGGTCTTGGATTCCCATATGAAGGGCCTGCTCCTTTGGAGGCTATTGCTAATGGATGCGCTTTCCTGAATTTAAGATTCAGCCCACCAAAAAGCAGCAAGAATACAGAATTTTTCAAAGGCAAGCCCACACTGCGAGAGGTGAGCTGCTTAATGCTGATAATATCTGTTACATGTCACTATGGGATTCTTTTTTATACCACTGTAAAGTTGACAGAAAAAATCACATATATGTTCACAATTCACTGCAAAAATCGTCTGTTATTTCTTTAGCCCTGGATGGGATTTTCACTCTTTACTTTGATAGGATGTGCTGTTAAGCTCTGGCTCTGTGTATCTATATGSACATCTTACAGGCAGATCGTAGACTTAAGGTTCCCTTGAGAACCCAATGTTCTGYCCAGGAACAGATCCTGCCATGCTGTATATGATGTGACAGTTTGAGGGGATTTTTTATTTTGTTGAACAAACAAACGCTACTGTGCACTGTGCAGGAAGTAAGAGAGGGGCTTTAATTAATTAAAAAAAGTTATATGGGGGCTTTTGTGTATATGCTCTTAGCTTATTTTTCCCTTCCTTCAGAAGAGATCTGCTCAAGGCCCAGTTGAGCTCTGGTATTAATGTTAACAACCCAACCCAGTGTGTTTGTGGCTGAATACTAAATACATTTGGAGAACTAACTTTTTAAGAGAACAGGAAAACCAAAACTCCAAGTTTCCAAACAGCTAGGACTCTATTAGCCTCTATTAGGGGAAAAATGCAGCTAAGTAAACAAGCCCTCTGCCTGGCTCTAGCCTGGGAATGTTCAGCTTCAGGGTAGGTGACCGGAGGCCTGGGCCACTTGTGGGAATTCAGCAGGTTTGTAGCCGTTCTGGACACCAGCCCTCTGGCTTATGACCGTGATCTGTTCTCCTAGGCACGTGTGTGCACATATTGCTATTGCAGGCGTCTGTTAATGAACGTGTMCATGTATTTTCTTTACGTACTTCCCTGCAGGAAAGCTCTGTGGTAAGAATTGGAGAACGGGAATCTTGCACAGCAGAATTCTGTCATAGCAGCGATGCTCCAGCTGCCTAAACTGTGCACGGAGCAGCTCCAACTAGTTGAGGAGCAAAGGGCAGTTTCCCACTGGAAACCAAGAATACAAATTCCATAGGGTTTGACTATAACTGCCTTTCTGCTCCTTACACAAATGGTAGGTTCAGGTCACCGAGTCCAGACTTGCCCTTTCTCATAGTTTAATGTTGCTAACAAAGGGCACAACAAGGAGAAGGAAAAGCCACCRTGGGCTTGGACTGGGCCCCGCTGGAAGCTGTTCTTGCCTGGGCTGTTTGTGCCTTTCCGGCCCCTCTGCCCTGGCGCAGGCACCGCTTGGGCGGTGGGGATAAAGTCTGCCAAGGTTGCTGCTTTGCAGAGCAGCCTTGCTAAGCAAGTCACTATTTCTCTCTTGTTTAGAGAACTGTTTTCTCCCTGCAACCCTCAGGGTAGATCCCCCAATAAAAACCCTGCAGGACAATTGAAAACAAGAAATTAGAATTTTCATTTTAGATCAACAGTTGCTTTGTCTTGGAGCATCACTCTGATGGGAAAAGGGACAAGAAGCAAAAAAGGAAACTAATTGGCATCAAACTGCTGGGTCTGTACTAGGGTTTCAGCGTTTCATCTCCATTTCTTAAAAAAAGAAAGAAAACATTGTGTGCTAAATCTAGTTAAAACATGTGGGTGTTTTTTCCCACAGCACTTATTTTCTGTGTTTGGGAAGAAAAAGACTTGAAATCATAAATTAATTCAAAATTTATAGAACTTTTTATAGGCTTTAATTATAGACTGAGGGAGTGTCTCATGAGTGTTTAAAATAGTAAACTCTGGCTGATTAAAGCATTTCATATGAGGAAGGAGTTGATGTTTTTGGAGAGTGTATGTGCAGAATAGCTGGTGCAATAAAAATATCTTGCTAATTGCTCTTGCTGCTTACACAGCTCAAAACTRAGCAGTCCACTGGTTCACCTCCAAATCTGGCCTTAGTGCTGCTGTCTGAGATGGTGAGAGAAAGTCAGGCCCAAGGCATAATCCCTAAAGCCTGGGGTGCCAGCCGTGTCCATGTTCTGAAGGTGCAGTAGAAGTTTTTGGCTGTTTGGGGAAGCTTTGGGRTTGCGGCTTCTGCAGCCCAGAGTTTGGACTTAAGTGCCCTCCAATTCAGGCAGCGTGGGTAGTCCAGGGTTTTAAGTACCTATGGACTGGGTGGTTATGCAAGTGCTGTCAGAAAGGGTAGGAACGTGCAGGTCTTGTGGGAGGCCGGGGCTTGCGGAGGGATTCCCCCCGGAGGGGCGCTCGGCCGGAGCCGGCCCCGCTGCCCTGCGCCTCGAGCCCCGGGACCCGGCTCTGGGCAGCATCACAGCACAGGCTGCAGGCCGCTCTTGCAAACAAAACTCAGCAGCAGGGACCTTTTTATTGTTATTGTTGTTATTATCATCATCATCATTATTACAAATCTTGCACTTTTGCTTTGCATTCATTTACACAAGGGAACAAGGGTGGTAGGGACCTAGGTCAAGAGAGGAGTCTTTCCAGCGAACATGTTTCTTTGCCTCAGGGCTTTTCTGCTCTCGAGTTTTGGGGAGTTTTTTTGTATTATGCAAAGGGACAGCTGTGTATGTATAAATAAAAACCCCATTATTTTCCTATCATGTATTTATTCAAAAAGCAGCTTTCTTCTGAGGTCACTGTGAAACCTACTTCTCTCTCTTGCAATTTTCACTTCCTTTTAGTGTGTCCATTTGCCTATTTCATTTATTTCTGTGAAAGTTGTCAGAAAAAATTATTTTCAATGTTGTCCTCTTAGTTACAGCGTTTCTTGCAAGCAAGCATTCCCTGTTCTGAGTTGATCTAACTAATTCTTTATTGAAATTGTCTGACAAGACAGTGAGCAATCATTTTTAATGCTGTCACTGGGGTCAAATCGCTCTTGCACTGAGAATCAGAATTCATCCGGGGTGATAGAAATGGTGCTTTGCTCTGTCCTCTTTGTAGAAACTTGGAAATATTTAGATTTCCAGGCAGAGAGGGGCCGGGCAAAGGTGGCGCAGGGCAGCGATGACTTCTCTCTGAGCCTCTCCAGGACTGGGTTGCTCTGCAGATGAGGTTCAGCCCAGCTCTGGGAGGTGAAAGTACTTCCAGTGAGCAGCAAACACTGTGCTGTATTTGTCATCGTGAGAATAAAGCCACAGATGTTACTTACAGTCGGTGTAATTTTCTGATTTGCAGTTTGCTGACCAAATTCCCTCTCTAAACCCAGAAAATGTGGAATAGAGCTTAGAAGGATTGATGCTGACTGTGCAATTCCAGCTGAACCACTGCATTATCTTTGCGTGCTTCATCCCGCAGGTCTGGCAGAGAGCGAGCCAGGGAAGGGCGTCCTGCCGCTGATTCTTATGGTATCATTTCTTCCTTTCAGTTGACGTCTCAGCATCCCTATGCTGAAGTTTACATTGGGAAGCCTCATGTCTGGACCGTAGACATCAATGATCATTCTGAAGTTGAGAAAGCGGTGAAAGCAATTTTGAACCAAAAGGTGAGAAAAGTGTTTTCTCCAGCTGTATTTAGCACCCGAGAGCACATCATGCACTGCGTGCAGTGGGGTCTCTAAGCAGAGCATAATGCTGTGCTCCAGAAGGGTATTAAAATAAAATGTTGCTGTTCTGTCTCTCTGGATCTGATTATCATGATTTAGTAGGGGGTACGTCAGAGTGTTACATGCAAAAAAAAAGTCTGTGAAGAAATGTGAATTTCATATGTAAATTATAGAGCAATCTGTGTTTTCGGTGCATTCAGTGAGGAAGTTTCTGAGCTGATTCCTAGAGCATTGCATCCTGTCCAAATATGTGCTCAACTCCTGTCGCTGATTTTCTAGCCTTAGCATAAGTACTGTGCATTTATGGTGTGCAATTCCAGTGAATGCACTTGGAAAAGCAAGCCAGTTTGAAAGCATCTTTAACGGTACCATTTTTTTTGTCATATTGTTTCTTTTTTATTGCAAATCCAGCACTAATTGGCACTTAGTTTAAAATGGAGGCTTTTGGATCCAGCGGTGTCGGAGGCTTTGTCACTTTGCAGTAAACCATGAATTTCCTTCATTTAACATCTCCTCAAAGATAATCACCGAGCAATTTTTTCATTGCCATTGCAAAGAAGAAGAAATCAGCTTAAACTGTTGGCTTTGCAAAAGGGTGATTAGTTAATGACTATATTTGTGTTTATTTTTGCTAGTTAGACTATTACGTATTATATTCTATACRAGCTGCTACCACAAAATGTGTCCAAACCAAACAACGTAACCCGAATGCGCAATGTTTTTGCAGATTGACCCTTATTTGCCCTACGAGTTCACGTGTGAGGGGATGCTGCAGAGGATGAACGCGTTCATCGAACGGCAGGTAAGAGCCGCGCGCGGAGGGAGGGGGGATCCCTGCAGCTCCCACGTGAGCAGCCCCCGGCGACGTGGGGCTCGAGAGCCTCCTGTTGGGGTGGCGCCCATTGCACAGAGCTCTGGGGGGCCCTCTGCAAAGAGCCTTCCCTCTTCTGCTCTTGTGTCAGAGCAGAAAGGGCAGCTYGGTTCTCGAGGATTTTTAAAAATGTTTTCACACAAAATATTTGTATCTTGCAACGCCACATATATAGAGAAGTGTGTTTGTGGTAGAACTGCACTTAGGTCGAAGCATCTGGATGGATTTTCAAGTATTTAGTGTCAATCAATAAAGCTTTACATGGTTTGGAAACCATTTACTTAAAAGACTGTTGGTCCCCATGCCTTATTACCACAGCTCAGCAGTATTGAGTTGGAGCAATAACTGGAGAGGCTTGAATGAGATCCTGCCTCCTCAAAGCTATATGTTTGCTTGGACTTCTGCCTGAGGCCAGATCTGCTGCAGACGCCTGTGTTTCACCTTTTGTTCTGGCTTCTGCAGAAAAGCAGGAATAATCTGGTTGTCTTTTGTGCCCAGCAGCTTCCAGGAGAGCTTTCCAACGCGCTGGATGGGCGCCCTAGCCTGTGTTGTTGAGCACTGACAATATTGCAGGCAGCAATTAAAAAGAACATTTCAGTTTCAAAGCGTAGTTAACATAACATGGTTATTTCCAATTTCCTGCCCATAGACCTTCATGCTTTTTGCCGCTGTGTTGATAACAGCCTCTAAAAGCTTCTCTGCCCCTTTTGATTTTTCTGATTTAGCCGTAATTGAGAGGTTTGGTCAATAAAGGAAGAAGTGGAGCTCAGGAGAAGGGAGACAAAATAACAGTGCAGAGATGGTGTCTGTGGGGCAAAACTGCTCCCTCCCTCCCTCCCTCCCTCCCAGGGGCACCTTGTCCCAACATCTACCAAGTGCTCCTATGGTGTCACCTGGTCTTTATTTTGGCTAATTGTCAGCCCTGTTGCTGTTCCAGCTGCCAGGAGTGTCACTGTGAGGGACAGTCGCTCCGCGCGGAGCTGGCAGGGAGATGGCAGAGCAGCAGGAGTGGGAGCTGGAGCGGGAGCTGGGGCGGACGCAGCCRGTGCCTGACCCGGGCCCTGCTCCGGGTAAGGACTCCCAAAGAGGTCCCCAGTCCATTAGAAGCTCACGAGTAAGAGGTGACCCTGTTAATGCAGTGCTGCAGTAGYGGACTAGCAAGTGGCCTTCATCTAGTGTGTGGTATCTGTTATATCTGTTGTGGAATGGATGCTCCTCTGAAATGGAAATCTTAAACATTAGCAATGGACTAATTTTTGAGCATAGGTAGGTTTCTTCCCCTTAGGTAGTATTTTAGGTATTGATTTCTCAAATGACCTGCTAAGCGGGGTAGCTAAGCCCAGCTGACCCAGAGCCTTTTTGAAAGGACTTCATTAAAAAAATGCCCCTGACCAGCTACTGTTCACCAGTCCTGCAGTGCAGGCCTACCCCTGGGCCATAAATACTAGCAGAATTTTTTAAAATTTATGTGTAGACCTTGCAGAGAAAGTCTAAACAGGGAAAAAAACACTTCATTAAAAATTCAGGTACTTTTTTTTTTTTTCTTTGCTTTGCTTTATAAGATACAAATATTGATTGTGTAAGAAGTTTTGCTGGACTGGACCCCAGTTGTTTTGAGGACMGTTAGAGAATAACAACATGCTGGTTGAGTAGTGTGGGATTTTAAAGCAAGCCACTGATTCAAATTCTGTGTTCAATTTTTCTCATTTTAAGTATCAAGACAGTAAGAACGAGTGTTTGCACAGTCTTTGCTAGCAGGTGTGTTCAGACCCCCCTCCCTGCTGGCCGCATTTCCTTCCAGGTTAGGGAGAGCCCTTTGGCTCAGCCCAAGTCCAGTCCCTAGAGCAGACACCTCTCTTGGGGGGCCCAGGGTGCAGCCTGGCCCCCCGGCTCCTCCTGCAGCCCCTCTGCTGCTCTGGGTCCTGCGGCCTGAATTAAGGAAGGAGGGTGTCGCTGAGGAGACCAAATTGGGTATTTGTGCATAATGAGAGTTTCTAGAGTTGTTAATTACGTATTTTAAAAAGCTGCAAGTAGGAAAGAAGCTTCTTAGGGATTAGATGCTACCAGAGTTGAACTAGTGATCAAAGGTGATAATTCCACTGTGCTAAAAATATAATTAAAAATACTGTGCTTGAGTTATTTTAATACAAGCTGCAGAATGAGCGTTTGGCTTAATGATAATCACTGGCATCTCGCTAGTGGGAAAATCGCTCGCAGGGGGCAGGCTGCATCCTAACAGGTCTGTTCTGCCGCCGCAGGATTTCTGCCACGGGCAGGTCATGTGGCCCCCACTAAGTGCCCTTCAAGTAAAAATTGCTGAACCTGGAAAATCCTGTAAGCAAGTTTGTCAGGAGAGCCAGCTCATCTGCGAGCCCTCCTTCTTCCAGCACCTGAACAAGGACAAAGCTCTGCTCAGGTAAGTGCCCAGGGCGCTCCCGAGCGCTGCCGCTCCGCGCTGCGCTCCTTAATCCTCAGTGTTTATCGTGTGCTGGAAGCGGTTGCTCCCAAACACGCTGCTTGTGAGGTGTTGCTTAGCTATTATCATTTGTTCAGCACTCTTTGGCCGTGATCCATTTGGAAATATCCATGTTCCTTGGCAGTGAGGGGGTAGTTTCTGCAGACCTGCTGTCAGAGCAGTGTCCCAGCTGCAGATTCCTAGAGTCCTTTGAATGGGACACGTCAGTGACAAGTTGCAGCGTGTGCCAGCGGCGCAGGGAGCGAGGGCTGCTGCTTCCCAGATGTGCTGAAATGTGTTCATTTCAGTAAGAAATGAGCCAGGTGCCCACAAATGTCCCCTGGGGACCCCATCTGCTAACTTTTAGTAATAATAATAAATATACACTAAAGGTTGCGTTTGGGGGTTTCAGTTTTGCTTATAAATGGTGTACTTTTCAGTGACATTCAGAAGCAGCTCTCAGAAACACATRAAGTGTTTTCAGATTTGTGGCTTCTCTAGCTGTCCAGACAAAGTTATGCTTCTGGGAGAAAAGAAAACGTTGAATTCTGAAAGCCTGCAAGGTTTCCAGAATGAGCAAAGTTGGAATGGCTACCTGCACCTTGAGCTCTGTGGTCAGAAAACGGCAATTAGACTTTTTCCTTTCCAGCTGCTGCCCATGAGCGCTGGGCACTGGTGAGGGACGCGGTGGCCTCCTGCTTGCRCCTCGGCTGGATTGATCTCTGCTGCATATCAGCTTCTTTGGGCTCTGTCTTGCCAGAGATCCAGATTATATTAAAATATTAGACTTTAGGGAGCAGTCAGAAGCCTTTTTCTCTTTTTTAACTTCCCATACTAGTCTTTAGCAAAGGGAATAAAGCTGAAAACGCTGTGCTACCTTCTGCAGCTAGAATCTGGGTGAGGGGAGTTCCCTGAGCAAGCGCAGAGCTGTGAACACAGGCGTTTCACTGCACTGCTAGCGAGGGGGGAAAAACTGCCCTGAGCTCCTGGAGACTCCCCTGGGATTTAGAGCGTGTGCTTTGCTTTCTAGGCACCACATTGAATGTCACACGGTGGAGTCTGCAAACGACATTGTGGTCCCCTCTTTCGACGGCAGAAGGAAGCACTGCGTCTTCCAAGGGGACCTCTTGCTGTTCAGCTGTGCCGGATCCCACCCAACGCACAGACGGATCTGCCCCTGCAGAGACTATATCAAAGGACAGGTCGCGCTCTGCAAGGACTGCCTATAGCAGCAGCAGAGCTCCTTGGCGGTGGGGACAAAACRTGAGTAGTTCTGAGAGAAGCTACTTGTTACTTCCTGCACTTTCGTCCAGGTTTCTTGCTGCAGGCAGAGCTATCATTGCTGGGCAGAAKTATCTACTTAGAGAGAAGGGCTTCATAAGGAACCTCTAACTGCTTTTCTCTCCTGTGAGGACATTTGCAGCGTAACCCTTCAATCCTTCGTCCCTTTGAGGAGAGAAGCGAGTTTCACGCTCTGTGGCGGTTCCAAGACAACTGCACGGAACAGTCTGTAGCCAATCAGACCCATCAAACTTCTTTGGTTGCTTGGGTGCAGCGAGGGGTTTCTGTTTTCTAATGAGTTAGGCCGTCCCTCATCGTGGTTAGTTAAAGGACCTCGACTTCATTCCAGTAGAAAACTGAGGCAAGGGGCTCGCGGGAGGGCTGTGGGGAGGCTTCGGGTTCTGCTTTGGCTCGAGCGGCCGACAAGCAGCCACAAACTTCCCGCACACCTGGAATCRTGAGGTAGCTCCATATCGTGCCCCAGGTTATCTGGGCCCAGTTCTCTTCTTTTCTCCTTTTCTCTTCCTTTTCAAGAAGCCCCCCCAACTCTGCATACAGGCAGCCCTGCAAGCAGCGCGACGAGCACAGGCGGCTGCCGGGGCGCCGCGTCCCGCTGGGCTGGCGGCTGCCTGGCCCTGCGGCACGTTCCGCTGCGGAAAAGCTCCGGGAACGGAGCTGCCATTTCTAGATGGACTTGTCCGAGGCCACCGGACCTGTTTAGAGAGTAGTCCTTGGGATGTGCCCATGCTTCTGTTGTAGTCTGTCTACTAGAAATACTGTGTGAAGCAAAAAATACTCAGCGTTTTTGGAGCATTAGTATTGCTAGAGCCTCAGTTTGCTGCGCCTTCCAGTAGTTAGAGCGTTGCTGAATGACATAGAAAGGTTACACTAAGCTAGCTATAATTATTGTATGATAGAAATGTAAAATGTCGTCATAACTAGCTAGGTTTTTAAAGAGCAATCTGTTCTGAAGAGCAGCTAAGAGAAGACAAGCAACTTCTAAGAAAAGTCTTGATGAGTCATACGGCTTCCTTGGTTGTTTCGGGGAAGGGGTGCTTATGATTTTTTACCAAGCATGCCAGTTAGTTTTTCTTAGAAAAAAGCAGTTCARGAGTTTGGACCTCAAGGCTACTTTTGCTCGGAACAGCCAGCTGAATCTTCCCAAACACCCCGCGCTGTGTCGGGCGGCCTGTGCCTGTCGTCCGCGCGAGGAGGATGCTCCGCAGCGCCGCGGCAGCCCCGGCCTGGGCTCAGTGACAAGAGTCTGCAGTGGGTTTTGAAAGCAGAAGCCTCGTGTGTGAGTGACCACACTGGAGGTCACTGGCTTGGAGGTCACTGGCTTGAAGGGCCTCCAGCTGGCTTGAAGGGCCTCACGGCCACCAGAACTAATGAAACCCATAGAAACGTCAAGGTCTCTGCTCCTGGCTCTAATAGGTTCGTGTTTTTCTCGTACCCGACCCTTGTTATCTGCCTGTGGGTTTTGATGCATCTCTTGACCTGCCACAAACCAAACAAGCAGAATGCTGGGGAGCTCCGGCTGAATTCCCAAGGCAAGTTAACAGAAAAGAAGCAGCTTAAAGTTTCCCCTTAAAAGCGAGGAATTTGCATTTCCAAATGTTCTGTTTCCTGGCTCCCTGCTCCGGCTGTCGCTGTGCTGTACCACCCCACGGCCCTGCAGCCTGCTCATTAACTTAAATTTCAAAAGATTTTTCACTATCCAAAAAGACTGTATGGGAACATTCAACAGCAGTGTTGCTGCCAGTGACTAAATGATGACAAGAATAAAATTTCCTGTATTTTAAGAGTAAATATCCAGAAACGGAACAGTTGGGTTATTTAATGGGGAGCTAAGGTTTTTGTGTGAAAAGGAAAACAAGCAGAGCCTGGTAGGAAGCCCTTGCATATCTAGGCATTTTGTTCTCGCACCACAAAGGTAGTTTGCAAGTTTTAATGCCCAGGAGGAGGATTGGAAGTGGGTGTGAGCAGGTCCAGCAGCTTTTTTTTATTTTATTTTATTTTATTTTATTTTTTTTTTTAATTCAAGGGCTCCCCAGCTCCTCGCGCACGTTTGTGCAACTGGAAAACCCTGTGCTTTAAAGAGAGCATTTACACTGCTGCCTGGTGCAGGAAGCAAAAGTAACAGGATTTATCTTTGACAATTCAGCCCGAGGCTCTCCAGGCAGGAATTTAATAATTTAGAGTGAGCTATTATGGAATTGCATTGGCAACCAACATTTGTATGTGTGCACTTACAGAATGCAAAACACATAGTTTTTGCTGTAGTGTAATCCTTTGCTGTAAATAGGTATCTGCTTGTTCCCACCACTGCTATATGGACCACCTGGCATCCTGCATTTTATTTTGCCTCTGAAACTTTAAAGATGGGGGTTTGATACTTGTTATTTTAACATTTTATGGTCTAGCGCTTTGCTCAATGGTAAGTCTGCCTTTAGGGCAGCAGGGAGAGTCTACTACAAGCTCTGGGTTTGGGTTTTGTTCTGTTTTGGTTTGTTTCGTGCTGTTGCACTGTTTCTTTCTAGTCTACTGAACTGAATTACCGCACGCTGGTAAGAGTGAAACGGCGAACAGCGACTCGGCCTGCGTTTCGGCCGCGGACAGAGCGTGTCAATTGGCTTCCCAACGRGGTCCGATCCTAAAATAAACTGAAATCTATAGGAAATGAGTTCTTAAAGGATCAACTCAGTGACTTCATAGGCCTATGTTATAATCTTAGACATAGCAGCTGAGCTGTCCTTGCAGAAGTGCTGGTAAGGAAAGAGCTTGGGCCTGTGTTTGTGCAGAGGAAGCTCCGGGCCGGAGCYGCAAGCTCCTGGGCGCAGGTGGGAGCAGCGCTGGGAGCAGCGGCCGCAGCGCGAGCGGCCGGGGCGCGAGGAGCCGTCCGGCCGCCTCCCGCAGCTCTGCTCCTTCCCCGTTACAGCAGAATCGGGCGGTCCAAATATTGCACTTAAAGAAGGGTGTTAGAGATGGGACCCTGTTAATGTCTGGTATTTTTTCAGTCTAACAGTTTAGCTTGCAGCTTCCTTACCCAGAATTTGGGTTTTTGCAAGGCTTGCATTTGAATACATTGATCAGTGATTACAGGAAAAAATGGCAAAAGTTGAGTGTAAAAACATTTTACAAGCTTTTAAACATATCTCTCATATCAAGACATTCTTTGTTTTAAAATTTTGTATTTTTGTATGTGACCTAATTTTTGCAAAAGTCTTGTTCCTATGAGATTAGAAAACTTGAGAGAAACATTTACATATTTATTAAAACTAACATAAAAGGCTTGCCTTTGAAAGGTGAAGTTGGTAAATACACACTGTTTAAAATGCCAATAAAAACCTCATTTATTTCATATATGCAAGTTGATTTGCACATGTATAAATAGAGTTGCTTTTTGCATTTTTTTTGCTTAGTTTGTTTCTTTTTGTAATTTATAGTTGCAGTTGTGTGTTTGCTTGTTAATACTGGATTATGTTTCTCCTACAAATATTTAATGTTTATGTGCCTTTTTCGCTTTCTTTTGGTGTGTCAGATGGGTGTTTGCAATATGAACGCTGTCTGAACAAGTATAATGGAACACTAATTCCAGGTGGAATTAACACCTCATGGCTACATAACTATTAGTGGTGTGAATTTAGAATGTTTTTAAAAAATAGTGGGAAAATCTGTTCTAAAAATAGAAGGTGAGAGATAAGAGGATAACAGATACCGTAATGTTAATGATTCTTGCAGAAGTGTAATTTCTGTAAACAACATGTCCTTTATGGAATATCTGTAATTGAATTTAAGGGCTCCAGTTGGGATGGAGCGTGAGTTTAATGACGAGAGCAAGAGTCAAAACCCGCTGTGCTCCTCGGGAGGGAGCCGGAGCCCCTGGATCAGAGACAGGTCAGCGTTGGCGAGGAGCTCGGGTGGGTCTCAGACAGACGCCCGTGCGGGGAAGTGCACGGGGTGACCACTGGAACGCAGCCCGTTCCCGCTGTCTGAGCCAGGACTCACAGCGCTGAGGGGAATCTGGATACCTGGATTATTGCAGGTTTTTCTTTTTTATGCTACTGGTTTTCTGCAAGAAAGATGCTCTGCCTGCTGCCTGTGGCTCGGTTTTCAGTGGGATGTTGCTGAGTGGTTGTGGATGGAGCCAGGCTCCTCCGTGGGCTCCCTTGCAGTCAGTTTTGGAAGTTGCTTTGTGAGCAGCTTTCAGAGTTGCTGAAAGCTGCTGTTGGCTTCAGCTGCAAATCAGGTTGTTCGCAGATGTCTCTTTTCCTTGCAAAATCATGCATTTTTGATAGTATCCTTTAAAATCCTACTCGACAGCCTTAGTTTATCCTTGATGTTAGGGACATGACCTCTCTTTCCAAAAACGCCTGGCTYCTCTAAATTAAAAGATGATTTACAAGCTTGCAGCATTTTTTCTTTTAACACAAACAAAAGCCAAACTGCTTTCTCAGGTACATATTTTGCTCATGGTGCATTTCAGGACCAGATTTTGCTCCTAGTAAAATAAATTAAATGGGACGCATCAGGCTGGGACCAATCTCATCCAAGTCTAATTAACTTTATGACTCCCACTGGCTTCAGTGATTGTGGATCTCCTGCGCTAATTCTTGTTAAAACTAAAAAAGCAGCTCTCCCTTCTTTCAGCAAGTGTAAAGCGCTGTGTCTTGCAGGCTAAACCCAAACGTGCTGGTTGCAATCTTGATTAAATAGGGCTGCTCTGTATCTTTTTTCTTTTTTTGAGAGTATTAATGATCACTTTCCAACGCCACAGTCTGTTTTTATGGTTATTCCTCGTTCTTGGGGTGCTGCCTGCTGTGGCGCTCGGTGGCGCTGGCCCCGGCACTGCTCCGCCTCTGCCTTCCCACGGGACCCCTTCYGTTTGCAGCCCTCTCCCTTGGCCCCGTCCCTTTGGGCCCGCTCTGACAGGCACGTGGCTGCAGCGGCCGGGACACAGAGAGTTTCATTTAGGCGCTTAATAATATTGCTATACGTGTAACATGGAAACRTTGTTCTGTGGGCAGTGACTTAAATCTTGTCCTCACGTTTTTAAGCAGCAGTTAGCTTTTTAAGTTCGTTTGTATTTTCCGAGTATTATCTATAAGCAGAATGTGTAGACCACACGCTCCACGTGTCAGGTGGGAAATGTTTACGGCAGGGCCGTGTTGGGAAGTGCAGCAGTGGCCCAGGTGCCTCCACTCCGAGCTCCGGTCCTTGTTCTTGCTTCCAGAGAGAAAGAACCTGGCAAACAGCATGTAACGAGGGGCTTCCAGGCTTAGTCTCTGTATTYGTGCAGCTAGAGAAGGGGCATGCCCGAGCTCAGCAGGCCTTTCAGCAGCACGAAGCCTCCCGTCTCTGAAGGGATAAAGGCAGGTCCTCCAGTGGAGGTGCTGCCCGTGGCGCCGCTCCGTGCTGCGGGCCGGGCACTGCGCGGCGCCCCCGCTCCTGGGGCGGGTGCAGCTGCTCGCGCCGCCCGTGCAGCCCGAGCGGGCCCCGTGTCTGAGCCCAACGCGCGGCGTCGCTCTGCTCCGTCACCCCGTGAGAACCCCACGTCGGCGCCGCCCCCAGCCCTGCTCCCCCTGCCTCCCGCCCACGCCAGCGCCTGCCAGGATGCTGAAACACCCAAGAGGTGCAGCGTGAATCARGCTGAGCGGGTGCGCGAAGGCAGGGCCTTCAACAGGGCTCTGCCCGTAACTGCCTGCTACGCTCACTGGCAACTCTGTGGCAGGGACCCCGAGGAGCCTTTCTAACAAGTCACATTTTTTTTTTTTTTTTTTTCCCTGAAAGGAATATAGCAGAGGAGCAGGAGGGGGAAATGGCAGTTTTTACCACAAGAAAAGAAAGAGTAATTTTTAAAAGAACAGGCAAGTTACCCTGAAGATGCTAAGAGAAGGGTTAGAACCGGAATGTTCCTGGGCCCGTCTGAGTGTGAGAACGCGCTCCCTACGCTCACCTGGCCGCGGAGGGCAGGCCTAAGAGGACAAGGTAGCTAAAGTTTCTGGTCTGAATGACTCCCTCTGTGGGCAAAAGGGAGCAAACTCTGTGAACACTCCCTGCAACACTCTATAAACCAGGGAAAAATGTAAGAGTGAAAAATAAATCACCTTTTGCAGATATAAAATTTGAAGTCAACAGGAGCTTTTATCTGTACGTGAAGCTTCAGCGTCAGGCTCGCACTCGATGTGTTTGAAATCTCTTCTGAAGCTCAATTCTCTGTTTTATTTAAAAGCTTGTGTTCCACTATATTAAGTTCAAGCAGTTTGGCTCAGAATGAACAGAACGCACTGGCTCCGACGTTGTCACGTTCCTGGGGTTCAACACAACCGGGTTGACTTTGGCGGGGGAGTTGGTTTTGGGTTTTTTTGGTTTTTTTTTTTTTTTTTTTTTTTTTTAGAAAAGTAAATGTCTGTACTTTAATGGCATAGAAAAATGCTTTGTTTTCACTGTTGTAGAAAATACTAGGGAGAACTTTATTTTTCAATAAACTTTTTTCTTGTGTGATTTGGATTTATGATTGCTTTGTGCTTAAATGGGTGAGCTGCCATTTATCAGGACGTGCCTGAGTGTGGCTCGCCCAGCCGCAGACCCGCAGGACGTTTCTGCCACCAGAGGTGAGGAAACCATGGAACAAACAGTGCCAGCTTCCCACATCGGGGCCCTAGGAAAACAGGCAAGTGGTGTTTCTTTGTTTTTTTTTTAATGCAGGTGGGTCATGCTGACTTAATGGTTGAAAAACTAGCTCTTTCAGTCTGTGAAAAACAGGTAACAAAACATAAATGGGGCAAATGTCAAGCATCATTTTAGGTGGACAATTTGGCCACAGCAATTAGCATTAGGAATTAGTTAGGAATTCTTGAGTTCTTTACACACAGGCCAGACACTGGAATTGCTCAATGAGACACTGCTATACCAGCCTTACCAGCACAACACAGCATGTATTCCAAAATAAAGCCATGCCATGTCAAAACAGGAGCTTTAAGGAGTGTTCTCTTTCAAGAGCCAAGTTTAAATGTCAAGTGCTCACATGTTTATGAAATGTCCTCATGTGGAAGGAGAGGGGAGACTCTGGGTCCCGCGCCCGCCTTGCTGCCCCTAGCGCTCCGGGCGCCGAACCTGGAGCTGCCGAATCCAGGCACCAGAGCCTTGTGCCTTGAAGGGGCTGCTGCGTGAAGCCAGGGCACCTGAGAGGTGCCACGTTTAATTGGGAGTTGGAAGTACAGGTATCTACAAAGCAGATCATGATAAATACGTATGAAGTGAAATCTTGCACCAAACTTGCACCTTGCCATTGCACCTGCTCTGCTAAAGGCAGTTTCTGGCCACACTGGTCTTGCTTAACCCCGCTGAGATTGAGGAATAGGCCCCTCATTGTCAGCATCCACCATGAATGTTGACAGGTTTGGTGGAGGTGTCCAAAAGCAACAGAGCCATCCAGGTGGCAGCAAAATTGTCCATTAGAAGGGGTTGTTAAAGGCCTGGGTTTTAACCTGTTATAAAAACATCCGTCTGTGACATTCACACTATCCTTTTCAGTGCTACATGGGAGAGAAGCAATTGGTTATTTTGTAGCTGCTAACACCTTTTTCCAAGGTTGTACAAAAGTGAGTAACAGAAAATCTGAATAGTATAGAAATCAGTAAATACCTACTTGGGCTTTTTCTTTTCCATTCGCATTAATGATACACCATGCTAGTCAGGGTCTAAATAAACTAAAATTGTCAAAGTAGGAATGCAACAGGTCTGCAGGTGAGGAGAGGGATTGTCACGGGGTTGTGGATGTCCCCCTGCACGCTGTATTCACTAGCTGCATTAGGAGAGCAGCACACTGGGAATCACCTGAGGGTGGATTTGCCTGGGTTCTGCCTGTGCTACTCAAAGAGGCTTTTATTTCCTTTGCAGTGAAACAAAGTATGTGAATATTCCTCAGCGCACACCCCTTTTATGGAAGTTTCTTTGCCATACTTTACCTCAGATTAAAATGGGTAGAAAAGTAGTTAAGAGAACTGTGTTTTCCAGCATCAGAATGAATTACTAGGGGATCCTGCTCTTTCGGTCCTTTGTTCTGGTCAGTTTTGGAAATGTTTTCCTTCAGTTCTGTGCCCCTCACTGGTGTGCAGCTTTGCCACTGTAAGGAGAATCCTGTGCACTGCGGAGCAGCTGAAGTCACACGTGGGCTGTGCTGCAGCCACATAATGGGAAAAAAAATGTACAGGAACTTGGAATAAAGAAGGTACACAGCATGCAGCTGTATTGGAAAGAAAATCATTGGGGCAGTTTGAATCTAGAGTACTCCAACTCTCACCCACAGAGAGCAGTTTCTGTCCATCTCCACGTGGCAGGAGGGCCGCCGAGGGCTCCACGTGGTCGCGACGGCTTCGTGCTGCTCTCAGGAGCCTCCCTCGAGCCACCGACTCCCTGCGCTATGGGCAGCAGCCCGGCTGCCTTCTTGGTGGTGCCTCTTTAGGGCGACCTTTGTCTGCACTTTATTATTTTACTGATTATGAGTAATGCATTTTACTTAAATGTACTAAATCTTAACTGCCAAAAAAAAAAAAAAAAAAAAATCAGATGCTGTCTGCACTGAGCAGGCTCCAGCTCTGACCGGCTCACATGTGCCCTGTTCTCTTCTGTGGAGCCTTCCCTTCAGAGGTCTGTAATGCCCAGGCTTGTGCTGGCGACTGACCCCAAGGCTCTGCCTCAGGCACATCTGTGATAAAGCCAAAACAAAAACTGGTGGACAAAGGTGGTTAAACCCCACTGTTTCTAAAGAAAATGTAGCAAGGTAAGAACCTCTGGCGTGTCAGCAGCAAGGGCTGCTGCTTCCAGTAACCAGCCCAGCCGACCTCTGAGGTAAAGGCCAGGACTAAGTCAGGTCTACCCCGTCCTAGCTCTGTACTCACCCTGCGCGTGGGAGGATTCACTGTGACCAGCCCCGGGCAGCGCCGCACACTTGGACTCTGCCTGCCAGCCAGTCGATCAGACTCCCCCATCCCGAAAGGTGGCTGCAGCTTGTCACTGCACCCCTAAGCATCACGGCTGGCTGAGGCGAGCTGCGACACCTCTCTAAGGTGTTGGCTTTTAAACACTCAGGTTCAGAAAAATGCTGGCATTGGTGGCAAGTGTTACCAAACAAAACAGGATTTTTTAAAATTTGTTTTCCAAGTAATGGGCAAAGTAGCAGCCTTTATGGGAGGGTCTGCAAAGCTTCTCCTTTCAGGTTTCCTACACTTGATTGTTCTGGTTGGTGCCCATTCCTGGGCCTGCTCTACACTCGTTTTTCTTGTGCCATGTGCTCCACAAGTGCCCACAGCCCAGAGGGGGAAAGCGGTAGCACCAAGTGGGTGACACTCAAGAATTGCAGAAGTGGTTCCTCAAATCCTGCTCTTGTGGCTGCAAGGAAAACAAAAACAGCTAGCTCCCAAACACGGGAGCAAACAGGCCTTGCTAGGCTGCTGTTGGGCTGTTCTGCAGCTGCGTAGGCGCTGGGCCCACGGGCCAGGCCGCAGGAATGTGGCTGTGGGCGCTGCTCCTGCGCAGGCACCGCTGCGCGCCGGGCCCGCCTGCGCTCGGCCGCGGCACCGCTTGAGGGCACTGGCTGCAACACACACAGACCTGAGCACCCTTTGCTGATGAAGAAAAGGTGCTGTGAGCAGAACACGGGTGTCTGGCCCTACAGCCTCGAGGTGAGGCTGCCCTGACAGCTCTGTATCCAAGGAGAAGCTCTGCTCTGAGAGCTCCAGTGCCTACCTCTGCTGCTGGAGCTGCAGCCTGCTGCGATCRTCACTGCCACCTCAGAGACGTCCAAAGAAAAGGGACAGTGAAGGCACTGCTTGAGTTGAGCTTTGACTCTAAGGAAAAAAAAAAAAAATGTATTGCCAAAACCGGCACAAACACTCGCTTTACGGTATTATTAAATTTTCCTCCATGACTTAGGACCGCCACATGTTGCCCTGCAAATAAATGATGCCAGAAATGGCTATTCTGTGTCCCTGTGCTCCTGTTTATGACAAGGGCTATTTAACAGTATTGCTTCCATTTGAGCTGGCTGTTATTTTGCATGCCCTAGGTACTACGAAGGCCCATGGCTTCTGCACCATGAGGGCTACATTGGTAGTTAAGTGTCTTGTGACAGCCAATTTTACCCTCTCAATTCTTTTCTGAAGCAGCTGCACTGGCCACTGTTAGAAACAGCCTGTTGGAGTGAGTGGYAAAGAGCAGCACTTCCAGTATTTCCCTAGAGTTGTTCTTAGCACTAGCACTTTGCACTTARCAGGGGCCTGGAGAAATAATAAAGCCCCTGGAGAGGCAGAAAAGGATAAACAGTGCTAATAATAACAAAATGAAATGCAGAATATAGCTATTTTTAGACTCTGGTTCTGTTCACAAAATACTGATGCTTGACAAGTGCTAGTTTATCAGCAGAGAAATGTCTCYATGCATCTCTTCAGGGAACTTGGAGTTAAAGCAGCAGCATAATGGGAAAATACCAGCATTGTGCCAAAGTGTAACAAATTAAGAAGTCGTGCAGTRAAGAAAACTTTTGGAAGTGAAGGTTTTGTTTTGGATTTTAGTTGGACGTCACCTGTGATGAGGGCAGTGTCCACTTTTTAACCAGAGACCAGTGGCCTTTCCAGAGTCCTTGCTGCATTCACTAAGTTACAAGGTATCCCCTTCAGCTTGTCAAGCACAGTGCTGCTTTTCATCTCATCCCCGGGTGACATGATGCTCTTCAACGCTCTCGTGCCAGCAAGCACCCAAGTACTCACAGTACTTATCTTATAAAGTTACAGTATGTTAAGAAGTTATTACAAGTTTATGCAAACTTAACTGAGCTAAAATATAGGTAAACTAACTATAGYAGCAGCGTAGAGCTCATTTTTTCAGTGAAGAGATTTCCATTCTATGATTCAAGAGGAAGTGAGTAAAACTTTCCCAAGTACAGYGCAGCTCATAGATCCTGTCTGAAACCCCTGCATAGTCTTTCCCTACATGTGTCATTTGGAGCTTGCTTTTAATAATGATCTCGAAGATCTGCCTGAGAAATGAAGTGACAGGTAAGATAAGAAATACAATTTTAGATAACACTAAGCATCAATCAATCCGTGCATTCATTTTTACATCTACTCTAGTCTGTCATCTATTCTAGTATAGCTAGAAAGGGAGATTTCTAGCTACTAGACTACTTACCATGGTAGTATTTCAATTTCTACAATTGACTGCCTGCTATTTTTCCTCCACTTGTTGCTTCTGCTTATCACAACACTGGCTCTAACCTATGAAAGCCAACCTGGAATATATAAAATACAGAGGGAATGGCAATGGCCAGAGAAACTAGTTTAATAGGCTGCTATACAGGAAGACTTTGTTCTATGATACATTCTGGAAATAGTTTTCAAACATTACTTACAGGTACTGTATAAAATAGATACCAGTTTTATTGATTATACATCATGATTCTTTGATAATTTAACCTGCACTAAGTAATACATACGATGTGTGATGGAAGGTGAGCAACATTATATAGAACAATCTAAATCTAATAAATAGACCTATATCTCACCACCAGGTTGAGCCACTGCTGTGCCATCATCAKACTACAGAGCAACCACAAAGTCACGCACGCCGATACAGCTGTGCCTAGTGTAACAGAGGATGGGAATCCGCCTCGAGCAGCTCCTCTTCCTTGCACGTCTTTTTGGCTTTGGTCTGTACAGGAGCACTGTGTGTGCTTTTTTGGTCCATGCAAAGCAATGAACAGTGTCTTGTAAGGAAAGAAAAACAGGATTTCAATTAAAGAGGAATGGTGTCAGGTAATTTAGGATTTAAATGAATTGTCTCTCTCATCACAAAAAAAGTCTTTAGTGCTTATTCTGTAGGTCTGTTTAAAAGGGGGAGAGAAGTAGCTAGTTCAGTGCTTTAAGCCACACTGCTTGTGGTGTCTCTATAGGATACTCTGGCATACTCTATATAGGAGACTGTTAGCCAAAGAGATGAGCAAGGACTGTACTTCTGCTACAGCATGTGTTTAAAAAATACAGGCTAGGGRAAAAAAAAGATCTGAAACTTGCACTTCTTTACCCACACGCTTATCACACCATGAAGAACACTTGCACTCGGGAGCACACGGCATGGCTGCTGGCTTAAAACTGCAGACTGCATGTTCTCTACTGCCACAGGAATCAATAGCATACTTGGAAAAAAGGCTGCTGTTTTGCTGAATTGCAAGCAGTGTGCACATATGCCAGTTTTACAGAGAGATCTCCCATTAAAACAAACTTTAACAAAAACAGACCACGGGAAACTGCATATTTAGTAAAATACCATTGGCACCACTTGCCAAAATGTATGGTGCTGTAGTTTCACAGTCCTTACAGAGACGAGGCTGTGATCTTCATTCAAACATTTCATAGTGGCGTGTTTGCCTTACGCGGGGCACCATATCAATAAGCAACCTGTGGAGGAAGCACGAGAGCAATTAGGCAGAACAGTTAAATAAAGATGTAAAATTGGGCTCTCTGAACCTGTTTAGATTCCATTCCAGGTAGCTGAATGAAATCTGGGCAATAATGAAATGTGTGGAAGTGATGTTACAAATTAGGAAGTCATCTTGCTACTCCCTTAAAAATCAGCAGGAACACTGCAGCCCGATGCTGYCATACATTAGGACTAGGGGACCATTCGCTGTCAAGCTGTTAAAACTCAGGCATCTTATCTGTAATAAGCAGTTTCTTTGAAAAGGACAGTGCTTAAAATTTGCCATAAAACCCTCATGGAAAAAATCCATTCTAGATTTATAGTAACTTTTTTAAGTATTTCAAAAGCAAAAATATTTTACTTAGTCTTAACAGAATTCCAAAATTAATGTGTGCAAGTGGAAATGATTCCACTTTCTTTTTACCACTGAGGTGATACRGACAGTCCTTTTCCACACACTGTGCTTCAGTATTGTTGGGGAGTATAGATACATCCAGGAACTGATTTTACTGGAGCTATAAGCCTTTAAGAGCRATGGCTTATTATATTAAAATGCAGCTCATCTGCAGCATATTTGATATAAGCAGAAGATACAATAAAAACAAATACAGAAGAGCTACAAGAAAGATCTCTGTTCTTAAACTACTGCTTTTTTTCTATTGTTCCAAAATATCTAAAATTTCTATTTCCCCATCRTTGAAATTAGCCATCTGTCCTCTCTTTTGATATAACAGTATTTTTAAACAGATTTAGGACACACTATAGTCAGTAACTAATGAGCTGCAAAACTTTGGTACAGTAGTGAACTTGGAAAAGTATGTGCATATATAGCATGAATATGGAATATATGCACAGATGGATGCCTGTCATTTGGAAGTTTCACTGCTCCCATTCACAAATAAGACAAATTAACACTGTTGCCTCTGAATGAATGCACAAGTATGTTTGTGTTTTGCTAACAGAGGAAAAAATAAGAAAATACTCACTTGATTCCATAGGCAAATATTGTGAGTCCGATTAATACTCCTATACTGCCATCCAGAAACCAGACAGAAGAATTGTGCTTAAAAACTTCTGCACTAAGAAGGATGGAAAATCCCATTATTCCACCTACAAGAGAGTTGAAACCTAGAAGGGGAAAAAAAAAAAAAAAAAAAAAAAGAACCAAATCTTCCTTAAGTTGCCAGAATCATCCCACCTACAAAGAGGAAATCCCTAGGGAGAACCCTGTTACCACAGCACGGCCCCTGGAGTGGGCCCAGGACATGTTTGGTGGCCGCCAGCATGGCCCGTGTGCCACCGGGCTGCAGGCAGCAGCGGGAGCCGTGCGGCTGCTCCCCGGGCTGCTCCGTGCGGGGCTGCACCTGYACAACTCGCACTTAGGACTACTTGGTGTCTGACCATGATTCGTAAGAAAGCCCTCCCTAGCCCTTCAACACACTCTAAGACACACTTTATTTCCTTCCTTGTGCACCAGCAGAGGCAGTTTGGACCCTTCAGTCAGAGCACCAAGAAACTGGATAACAAAAAAGACAAGAACCTACCTGGCTTAGCCCTGTTCTGCTGTACCAAAGAGGGAAAACAGCCGGAAAAGCTTATTCTTGTTTGGTGGTGAGCACTGTKGCTCAAGGAAACTTACAGAGGCTCCGAGTTTTCCTGTTCCTGCTTGTTCCTATTTCCAGTTCACTTTTTGAAATTGTAATTGTTAAGATTCACCAGAGTCCTGTCTGTAGGTATTTAAATGCAAAGGAAAGCCTGGCACAGGAGAGAACATGGCACTTAACAAGCCCATGGCAAAATGGGGCCTACAAAGGCTTCAGGCTTCCAGCTCCACACAGAGGACCTGCTCTTTGTACATGGGTAGCATATCCTACAATCAGTGTCACAGCTCCACCATGAGTGGAAATAGGCTTTGCCCATAAGGCTTTACATTTAAATTTATTGTATCATCACAGTTAAACCAACAGAGGCATCAAGCACAGATGTAAAAGCCCATAAGGCTTTACATTTAAATTTATTGTATCATCACAGTTAAACCAAAAGAGGCATCTGACCACTCTCATTCTGGAAGAGCCTGATTCTTTTTTCCCCTAAGCAATATAGTGCTTATATTACCGATATGCATCTATGGAATAAATCAGATATAAATTTAAAACTCATACCAGCATTACTTCCCATGTAAATATGTTCCAGCTTATGTCAGAATATGTAAGCATGATTTGTACAAGGAAAGAAATATATTTTCCTGCCATTACTGGCTGCTGGTTCCAAAAAGCATCTTATAAAGGATGTGACTTTCTCTTCCTAACTGTCAGTCAAACCTTTCCTTGCTGATACGGCAGGAAGCTATCTAATAGCTGCAGGTATTAAGGCTAAAGCCCCCATAAGGCTAGAACAGGAAAAGACTGGTGGCTCAGTTTAGGAMGGAGACAAAGGTACCTAAACCTACAGAAAAGCTGGTTGACATTGTGTAAGTGTCCTCTGAGATGTTACATAATTCAAGATACGAAATCGCTGGCTTTGTCATCCAAAAAGGTCATGAGCTTTTGCTGCACGCAAACTTGATCAATAACTTTTTGCAATTAACAAATTCAGACTTTAAAGAGCAATTGGCAAACTCTACTGTAAAGCAAAATGGTTCTAAAAGAATAACCTTAATGGGGTTGACATATATGAGAGAGAATTTGCTGTTATGAAAATAACACTGTTTTCCAGGAAAAGGATTGTATATTCTTGTTACTCCAAACAGCTTGTTAGTCTAAAGCAAGTGATAGCAGGAGGCAATTTATTAGAAAAAAGAAAATGACTAAAACCAGTTATGGAAGGGAGTGCTAAACCTATGTCTTAGCTGCTGCTGAATCACATTGTCTCCTGCTGATTGTTAATAAACTAAGTACATATATAAATATATTTTGTGAAAGAAGTTAATTTAACTATAGCTGGTAGTAACAGCCTCCTACATTTTCTAAAAGAGCTCTATAAGAGAGAAAATAGAGGGAAAAAAATAGCCCAAAGTAATTGTATATTTTATTCTCTAATTCTTTTAATCAAGGGATGAGCAATCTGCAGATCAGAAGCAATATAATTAGCTCAAGGATGTAATTATAGGGTTAGAGATTTCTCTGTCACGCTGGAGACCAATTCAACTAGAGCTATTCAGGAATTTTTTAGCTAATATTTTGTCTGAAAAAAAGCTGATCTGTTTAAAAACAAGCTACATTTTTTGARCAGATGGTTAATGGGTTGTCTGCTTAGAAATTTTTCTGAAACGGTCAACATAGTTGACCATAGTTAAAATATAAATACTCATGAAGCTTAATATGTATTATTACACCTCAAACAAAAATAAATTGGGTAGGTTTAGAATACCTAATATAAAACAATTGTATGYACTTCTAGAGTAAGCTGAAAATTTAGGGTCCTTAAAGTAAATCTGTAGTGCAGCAAAATAATTTATGTATCACAATCCATGAATCATTAACATCCTGCTGTGTATGTGTGCAGAGCATCTCAAACTGCCTCCTGCTTGCAGATAAAACCTGACAGTGATTTGTAGGCTGCTGTGAAGTCTCAGCCATGGCTGTGGATTCACCTGCCATAGAGTAGATCCCTGTGGCTCTCTGAGGGATTACAAGCTTTAGCCCTGCCAGTAAAAAGAGTCTCTGAACACACCTTTAAAAACAACTAGTTTGTTTTCTACGCCCCTGAATGAACACAGCAGAAGCAGCAGTGGGGGAGATGCCCACCCAGCAGTCCGCGTTGGGGCCAGAGGAGCGTGTGACAACAGGCAGGCAAAGGCTTTGCTTGCAGATGCAATATTGCCCCAGCTCCACTGCGGTGACTGGGAAGCACTAAGTGGCACGCTACACCTGGAGCAGCTGTGCAGAAACACTGCCTGTGACTCCGGCTCAAGACAGGAGGGCATTTTCTGTAACAGCCTTGGGATGAATTTGTTTTCTGAATGCTGGCAATAAGGACAGATATGAGCAAACCAAAGCTGTGAAACTTAGTGCCATATTCTTCCTCTGCCATCTAATCGCTGTCAAATCTAATCTGTCTAATCTCTCTGTCAAACCCAAACCTTATTTGTTACGTGCTCTATCTAACTCCGTCTCTATAATTGCTTTCTATCTACCCATTCACTGTTTGACTTCCATCAGACACACAGATTTGCTGATGTACCTTGCAAGATGCTATTGGTACCACAGAGTGTTCTGGGGTTTTCTTTTCTGTTTCCCAGTGACCTTTTTATCTCAACGCTCTCCCACATTTGCCCTCATTCAAGACTCACAGGCTCCTCTGTGTTTGCAGTATTCACTTGGAGACTGTAAATGGAATAGGATCATCTTCAGACTCACCATCAGTTATCAGTGCTCTGCTTGTAAGGACCTTTCCCAGCATAAACTTGATCACTGCCAAGACAGTGCAAAGGATTCCACTTAAAACGGAGACACTATAAAGAAAATCATCCTGAAAGAAATGAAGGCAGATATTAGTACAGTTTATGATTCTGCCCTACATATTAAATGCCCAATAGTACAGTTATAATGCAATTACTGGTAACACTCAAATATGCAATCTGAGTAAAAGACCTCCTGAGTTACCACTTCCACAGCAGTATAAGTTATTTTGCTGTCTGAAATTGCTTTTGCAAACATAATTAATGATGGTTTCAAAAAACAAATTTTGAACTGACACAAACTCCTCAGAATTTGAAGATTCGACAGGCTCATTGCAAGCTATCTAATAACCTAGTATCTAATGTCATTATCAGTGAAGTCCCTGACCGCAGTAATGCAGGATAAAGGATTGAGAGCAGCAAGTCAGTTACCTTTCCTTGGGGAGGGAACTAATACTTTAATAGTGATTCTGAGTCTGCACTTGGCTCCATTTTGTTTGGTTTTCCTCTTTCCTAGGGTAAAATCCAGCCTAAGCTACACCTGTAAGAATGCACTACCCATGTCCAAAACCAAAGTATATATCTTAGCAAATAGATTTTCCACAAATTGTTTCACTTCACGCCTACAGAAACATCCCCGTGGCTCCCGTGGCTGTGCGAGGTCATTAAGAGCATTCAGTTACTGCTTAACAAACCTGCTCTCCAAGTGGCTGGTGGTGGCGGTGGGACAGAAAGGTGCCCTCCTATGAAAGGAAGGACGTCAGGGGATTCTCTATGCCTTGTGCCCACTCCGACGTGTGCGATCCCATGGGCCACTTGGAGAGAGCCACGCTAGYGCTGCCGTGCTGCCTTCAGCCTCACACACAGCTTTGGAATGGATTCATTTATTACTCTTAATAGATGCTTTAATTTAAGCTGTTGCAACTTCAGTACAAATAAAGGAAAGCGCCAGTATGATTATTTTATCTACAGGTCTAAGTGGGCCAGTGCCACTGGGATGCTGTTACTGATTAAAATATTCTGGCAAAAATCCCTGCTGATAGTAAACACTGTCACAATGATTCATCATCAGCCCCATCCATTTTCATTACTTTAGTAGTAGAAACCACCAATACCCAAAGTAGTTAAAATAAATAAATAAATAACAAATAAAAGAGAAAAAGAAAAAGTGGGGAGGTTTTAAGGCTGCTTGAGAACATACTGGGATTAAATTACTCGTGTGATGTATTCTCATAACTAAATAAAGCATTTAGCATATATTTCCTTGTCATTTTTTTCTATCATATTATCTACTTTACTATCTCTCATTCACGAGTGCATTCTTCTAATACTCTACATTAAGATAAATATACACCAAAGGGGAAAAAATAGAGTTGAAGCAGTAGAACAAAGAAGTAAAGACACAGGGTATAGGTAGGATAAAAATACTTGTAGAATTATTCCAACAAAATGACTGGAAAGTATCTGCAATGCTAGGATAAGACAAGCTGCTCACCTGCTTTGGTCTCATGAAAGCTGGGAGCTTTCAGGAGATGTGAAATGAAATGAAGYTCCAGAAGTCCGGATGAACTTTGCAAAAAAGCGCTTTATACTTGGGATTCTGGTCCAATTYATGCTTCTGATTGATTCACACTAATTTATAGGCAGGCAGTTGAGGGCTGTCCCTCCAGAAGGGATGTGCTACTTCTCGCAGAACCCCCACACTCACTGCTGGCTCCCAGGCCTCCCAACCTCTTCTCTATCCAGAGAAAAAACTGCATAAATTACTCTGACATCAAAATTGATTTTATTTTCAACCTTGGGCTGACAAAAGGCAATTTTTCTCTACACTCAGAGCCACTGGAGATGAGACTGCAAAAAAATAGTCACGTAACCTGAAAAATATCCTAACAATCCCAAGTTGAAGGAATTTGCAAATATAGTTGTTCAAAAACTAATCTTTAAAATTTTGCATCTTAGACCCTCTATTACACTAAAAGATTATATCCTAYATTTTACACATAAACTGAGCTGCTGTTCCTGTTTATCTCGTGAAAGCCATAGCTTTTGGGGTGAATTTGCTTTGGTTTCTCTACGTGTTACCAAACTCACGATACCTAGAAATGCAGCTTGCTGTTTGCGCCAGCTCTGCTGTTTCTATCACAGCTAGGCCAGGTGGGTTAGGAGGATGCAAGAACATCACAAATGCAGGACAGTTTTCTAAATAAACTCAAAAAGTGAACTAACCAACAGGATTTTTTTCAGGGAGGTTTCAGGAACCAAAAATTCTTCACAATCTATCTTTTTCTCATTACACCAGAGAACAGAATCAGTAATATTACTYCAGTGAATGGCTGATAAAGCAAAACACTTGATAAGGCACAAAGGATATACAAATGGTGGAAAAAAATTTTTTTAAAGCTCTTAATACACACACCCTCCCCTACAAGTTTGTTCTACACTATGTAGATTTTTTGCAGAAGGTGCTTTTTTTATTGGCCATCTAACCTCCTAAATCTAAATATTATTTAAATCTAACAGTATACAAATTGTCACAGGGGCCGAGCAGTTAGAGCAGCAGCCGCCGGGCGGCAGCAGATGCTTAAGAAAGGGAGCACCCGAGCTGAGAAGCTACAACTAGAGAGAGAGAAAAAAATCCTCTTTGAAATTCTGTTTCCCCAGACTTCYCTACCCTCCCTGGATGCCCAGAGCGCTGAGAGCTGGCAGGAGAGTCGGGCCCTCGCTGCTAACACGGAGGTAGATGAACGTGAGGAGCTCAAAACACGCTCGGGGTGACCTGCTGCACACAAGGCTGGGGGCCTGGGCAGCACCTCCTGGGCTATTTCTGGTACACGAGGCAGAAAAGAAAGGAAAATCAGCCCAAGTCTTTCAGAGCCATGGCACGAAGGGCTTTAAGACCAGGGGTTTTAAGCATAGGGAGCGTGAGCAGAGGCCTCACGGGGCTGGTGGCAGGTGACGGCCCCTGTGACCCACACACGTCCCTTGCAGCAGTGCAGGGACCCAAGAGTTAAACATGGCCCGCTGCAGCTGTGAACTGATTCCCATTATAACAACTCATCCTTTCAAGAAATGAAGAAAAGAGAAGCCATAATGGAGAACTAAATTAATAAAGTAAGCCTGACCATCTGGCACCAGCTCCCTCAGGACCTTCCCTCAGTCCTGGCCTCTTTGTACCCCTTGCCTTAGCATCTGACAGTCATTAAGAGAACGAGGCAAATCTAGCCAGACTCCCTCTATATATTCGTGGTGTTATTTTAATTACAGCAGCAAATTGTGACAGATGATAAAATTTTAAATTCTGATCATTTCCATATGATAAAGGCTTAGCAGTGTGGTATATAAAGCTCTTTCCTTTTCCATTTCTTTTAATCATATTCCCTCCTTACTACTATACTGTATGTGAGACCTTAATTAATGGACACATCTATCTCTTAAGAGAGAGCTTCATGTATTAAACAACACTGCATATAAAGGTAGGTAGATTCTCATTCTGGACTGCCATCTCATTACACACCACTGACAGCTGCAATGTCCCAGTTTAATATTTATTTTATGCAAGATTTTATGCTGTACAGGTTTGCCCCCCCCCAAAAGCTTTCTTACGATGAAGAAACACTGCAGGTCTTTTACTAGGTCTTACAGAAAGAATAAATCAAAGGCAGAAGGCAGCCACCTCACATTTTATCCAAATGCAATGGCCACCTCAGTGAACGAGCGTCTTTGAAAAAGCGACATCCTCTGTCCCCTGCTTTCAGTGATCTCACCAGAAATAGCAGTGATCTTACTTGCATAAGGAAAATTTGTTAGTAAGTTTGTGATTTTGATTTCTTCTGGATTTAATAGAGAAGCCGAAAGAAAAGCCTCAGAGGATACTTCACTACCTGGATTAGCAGGTGGAGATATTTTAATATAAAACCCAGCCTAATAACTAAACTTTAGCCTATTTGTGTTACTAGTCTTAGAATCCTTCTAATTCTCCCTAATATTTTGTCCTGATTTTTTAATCTATTTCTACAACATTCCTTTTTTTCCCCCCCACACTTTGGTTTTTTTTGTTTCATTCCTAGTTTTGAGATGCAAAAATACTACCATTTCACTTTATGTTGTATCCTCTCTTCCCCTTCCTGGCAGTTTAATCTATGGGGATCCCAAAATAAGCCTTTTTTCCCTTGGTCAGTGAAAGGGACCTTGGAGGTCCCTGCTCCCTAGCAGCTGCAGGCTTCTTTTTGCATCTTTTCCCTTTCCTTAGCTTTCTCTGTTCAAACTTGCAAAAAGCTGCAGCACCTACTCCCCCTCTCAGGAGCTGAGAATTACAGGCACCACCTTTTCTCATCCCAGACAGGAAAGTGTTCCATGGTAGAGTAGCAGATCTCTGCTGACTTTAGCCCAGGAAAGAAGGGATAAAATAAAACTAAACACCTTGACTGAGGAGGCAGGGATGCATTTTCAGAACACTACCAGAGCTACTGGCAAAAGCAATGATGTGACTAGCCCAAACTGTACATAGTTTGTGCTGTCACATATTAATTTTGCCCATCTTTATAATCCACAATCCATCACAGGTCCTGATGAGGACCCTCCTTCAGGGTTCCCATCCCCAACATGGAGCTTGTCRGTGACCACCGTGTTGGTGGCCAGGCTTCCCCCTCTGCTCCCCATAGCCTCTTCCCCTTCTCGTCCACAGCCTCGTGCTCACCAGGTCTCTCAGAAACTCATTTATCTTTATCTGGGATCACTGGCTATTGCACCACTAAGTCATCACTCTAAGAAGCATGTTAGACGAGCAGAAAGGCTGGTTTTCCTCCTCTTTCTCCAGAGGATTGGGTCTGTAGATAAAAAGGGATGTTTCTAATACAAACACATATAAAAAAAATCCAAATCTCCRTCACATTTTCTCCACGTAATAAATAGTTCATGGAATCTGTCTAGAGGGAGCTTCTAGGAAGCCAGAGAGTCACCACCTAACTTCAAAAGGGACAAGAGTTTTAATTGCTTTTCACTGTCAGAAAACAAAACCGACAGCCCAGTGTCTGACTCAAGTAGGAGATACGTTCTCTTCACATGGAGATACAGAGATCTATTATTAGCACACACAMAAAAAATCTTGTGAACGTCTAAGCTTGTATCTGTAGGGCTGAAGTGCTGTGACAGAGCAATGCCAGCGAGGAGAACACTGCTCAAGGAATAACCAACAAAGGCGCAGTCCTGTGAATGCTGCTCGCTGGGGACATGGTGGCCCAGAAACTCCAGAGAATTATCTCAAGCCAGCCWAGGGCTCTAGCAAAGGGTCTGCTTAAAACTTTCAGAGCTCCTTGGTCACATTTTCCTTTATTTTATCAGAGTACTGTAAAGCACAATTTATTACAGTACTTGCTCCTAGTCTTGGAAGCATCTCTTATGAGACTGTGTATAACCTAGGGTACATTATTTGTTTAAGGCTAAACACCAAACTATACAAAACATTTCTGCAGTAATTATAAACAGGACACTGACTGAATATTCTAACATACAATAATGTACACATATATCAACTTGAAATGTAGGTAATTTTATTTTTWTATATATATAAACATATATATATATAATATATATAWGTATATAACCTACATATAGGTAATAGGTACCTACCAAATAAAATTACCTACATTTCAAGTTGATATATGTGTGTGTGTGTATATCTATATATACTTCTTGTCCTACATATATAGGGCAACATGTAAAAGAATGTGATCTGTAAGTGTATATAATATCACATATTATTTGCTACATTGTTATTGATCTATAACTCATCTATTGACAATGTTAAATATATTAAATACATATTAAATATATATAATATATATTAAATATACAGTGTACTTATTGCAAACAACTAAATAAGCAAAAAAAGAGACAAAAAGCTGTATATTGCCATCCTCAGCTTCTCTTTTCAATTGCAATCAATAGTGCATGATACAATTGACTAATCTTATAAGTGATTTGATTTATAAAAGAATGGGAGGTGCTACATTCGATACGCTTCACATCTTTTATATACAAACTGATTATATTTTTCCTTTTTTGTGCTGCAGGAAATCAGAAACACAGCAGAATGCCTCGTTACCCTGAACAAAAAAGTGTCCCTTGCCATACTAATGAGGACAAATGCCAAACTGCATTGACATTACATRTGTTATACTATTATCTAGGGAAATGCAAGCAGTAACTGAATAGTAAATGGATATTGATTTACAACCCCAAGTGAAATTAAAACAGTGACTCTCAGTTTTGCTGGGAGAGTCTTTTTCTCAATAAACAGGAAAATCTTTGCAAAATGTGGGAAGCGTACAAACAAAATGCAACATTTTACATTTAAGTATTTACATTATTCAAGAGTATATAGCAATTGACATGAAGAAGGTAAGCAAGCAAATGAAAGATTTCTATCAGAGAGATGTCAAGGGTCAACACTAACAAATCCAAAAACAAAACACTGCTGGAAATCTAAGCTTAATTTGAGTTTTAAACTCTTTTCTCAATATATCAAAGCACAAAGAAATTACTAAATCTTGCCCAGAAATCTAAACATGATGCTGTCAACATTATGGACTGCTACTATTTCTCCATTAGTGAAGACAAGGTATTGTACCAAATCTTCCAAATACCAAATTTGGTATTGTACCAAATCTTCCAGGTCAGTATATGGATAGAGATCTCAGAATCATTAATAAAGCAATGGCAATCCCTTTTCCTACTGGGAATTGTCTCATCATGGCCAACAGAGGTTGGAAAACAAATGTTATGAATAACGATAGGAAAAATAGTCTGCTTCTGATAGCTAAAAAAGGTTTAGTAACTCATCTGAAATCAAGAAGTGATGTTATGTTAGGTTCAACATTCACATACAATTTTTATAGAAAAGCATGATGTAGAAAAAATTCTTAAATTGCACAATCAGACTATAATTTATTCAAAATTAAGCGCAAAGGCAAAGAGAACAAAGATTTTATATTGCAAATGTCAAGCGTTGATTAACTTAGTGAAGCCAGATTCATGGCTGTATAAGAAATAAAAATRGAGAAAGAAGTGGAACTTGTAGCTTTAAGTTTACTACATATTAATGGTGAGTCTCTCTTTTGGGTTACAAATTTTGT
Organism: Nothoprocta perdicaria; assembly: GCF_003342845.1. Taxonomy (NCBI): domain Eukaryota; kingdom Metazoa; phylum Chordata; class Aves; order Tinamiformes; family Tinamidae; genus Nothoprocta; species Nothoprocta perdicaria. The sequence continues at coordinate 4,160,179 of NW_020455499.1, read as the reverse complement.
TTTCAAGGACCTTCCAATCTTTCTCTGTTTGGTGCACACTAGCCTGTTCAGAGCTGCTCTTCATCACAAACCTACTCACAGTGGTTGAGCAGACCAACAGTACAGCACAAGCGTGGAAAGCCCGAGACCTGTTAGCACTTAAATAATATTAATGCTTCTAGATGAGCACTGGTGCACTCAGAGCACTTTGCACAGCACACATACACCTACTTATTTGCAGGAAATTTAACCCAAATGCTTAAGCATACTAGCTAYATGGCAAGAACAGGAAAGAAACAGTAAGATTTCCATCAAAAACAACACTTTCCAAGGCAAGTGTAAAATGTCATCACATTTCTAAATTGGTAAAATATAAAAGCTTTAATTAAAATCTTTGCAGACAAACGGGAAAGGAGGTCACAGACAGATAGAGACTTGTGCRTATGTGGTGATGCCTCCAGGAACTACATCTACACCTCCACACAAATTTGTCTCCAAAGGAAACTGAACCATCTCTGCAAAAGCAATCTAAGGTCAGCTGACAGTCAGATCCTCCCTGAAGGGGCAGGAAAACTTTATTTTTATCATCTATTCCCATGACTAAAAACCAGAGAGTTTTTTGGTGCCCCTCAAAAGTTATTTCCAAACTTCCAACAACAAAACTCCAATTCACACAGAGACTTTTTGGTTTGATACAAGTTGTCACAAGAGGTGCAGAATACAGCAGGAATTGTACATCCATCCCCAGCCAGGACAACACTTGAATAAAGTATGTAAGGAAGCTCAGCTGCAGGATTCTTTTCATTATTCATACTGCCATAAATGAGAAAAAAAATGCATTATGCTTCTCTCTCATATACTCAAAATCGGTGGTTTCTGGTCTTTAGCGGCAGTAGTAGCTACAGCCAGCTCTGCCTCATCATTAACTGTGTAATTCATGACTTCATAAATTAATTAATTTAAAAAACATAGTGCACAATGTAATTCTATGGTGCAGTCGTTGCAAACCACTACGCTATATCACAGATACTGAAAACACTGCTGTAGCACAAGCGATTCCATTTTGAACGCTTAAGATGAATAAGTTCCTCAATTACTTAAAAACAAATGTCTTTTTCCCATGATATTAATAAGTGTATAAATAACACAAGCATAGATTATACAGTAACAATACAATTAATTCACTGGCCAATTCTCCTGATAGAGCATGCCAATTTTCAGGGCAGGCTTCTTTTTTTAATTATTATCTAAATTAATGCACACAGGGAAAAGTCTAACTTTACATAACGGTGACTAATTCTGAACTTAACTTATTAAGTACAGGAGTGAGAATCACAGTTAGAAAAGTTCTACAAAAATATTAATTCAATGCTCAAAAGTAAAAAATGAACATGACACTGTGCAAGCCCATGGTGATGCCTGTATCTTGAAGTCTACGTGCTCTTAGGGTTTCCCATCTGAAAATGAGGATAGAGCTACAGAGAAAGGTACCAAGAAAAGAGTTAAGGAGAAAGGTACCAAGAAAGACAAAGACCATCTCCATGGGAGGTATGATTAAATAAACAGCTTTTCCCTGCAATCTAGAAGCTGAGGCCTGCAATGGACGTAAACTCCTGGAAGGAAGGAAGGTTATTAGGGCAAAGTACCTCTTCCAGTACAAGGATTATAGTGAATACAGGACTCAGAATTCTATATTCCAGGGCAAGAATTTTAGTGGGGAAAAGAAAGAAAAGAAAAAAGAAAAAAGAAAAAAGAAAAAAAAAAGAAAGAAAGAAAAGTTTGCTGAGAGATTCAAGGGTGACAAGGTGCCTCTAAGGCCACATACAAAATTTTATCTTCTACCAGGAGGTAAAACTGCACAAACAGCTCTCATTTAAAACTACCAGGATCTAAATGATTAATCTACCCCCATCTACTTTATAAGCATTTCCAAGGTAACTACATTCCATAGCCTACCAAGCAAGGCAACTAGGAAGGGAAAAGAGCACTTCTCTTTTTCCCAAGGTCCTGAAGCRTTAAGAAGAATTATTAAAAGCACTGCGTGCGTTGAATGTGCACTGACGTACACTACACACTATTTATTGTTACTCAACACAATGGAAGGGGGAAACAAACAAAGGAGGGATGGGGAGGCATGATCGGAAAATGCAAAAGTCAACAGCCCTAATTCTCCTCGGCTTCTACACCAATGCAGAGTGGGAGTGCTGTCCTTCTGCTTGTTCCAATTAAATTGCATTGGACAAGGAATAAAAGAGAACTCAGTGATGTGAGCGAAGAGAGCCTGACTTAGTGGACTATGAGCTCCGATGCTGGAAATTAAGTAGTTCCTCTCTGCAGTTTAGTAATATACTGTGGGCGTTCAAGTCCCTTAGAAAAATYATATACCAAAGCTGGAAATTCCATTAAAACATCTGAAGGGCATTTTAAATGATTTTTTGGTGGTGTGAATTTTATATCCTTTGTTATTAGTAGTATTTTCATCAGTAGTATGTTAGTAGCAACTCTTCTGAGAGCCATTTCATGGACAAAGAAATCTCTAAAGATCTCAGAAATTCTTTCTAAGGAAATAGCTTCCACAACACATTAAATGACAATTAAATGACCCACATGAAATGGGAAATGAACATTTCTCTCATGAAAGGCATATGAAGAGCTTCATATAACTGATTCAGAATGATTCACAAGTGACAGACTACTCTTTGAGGATTTTAACCATAGCAGCTTATATTTAACAAAAAGATACTTGATCTGTTTTATCCATTACAAAACATATCCATATTATAAATCATTTTCTCCCAAACCTAAGTAAATCAAAATGAGCTCAGAAAAATTGTAAGTACTGTGTTACTTGTAAGTTGTAAGTACTGTAAGTATTGTAAGTACTGTATTAACTGTGTTGAAATCACTTGGGGTTAATCACAAAATAAGTTATAAAATGTGATACCCATGGTTCTGACTAAGATGTAGTAAGTCACTTTGCTCTACGTCTTCGTGATAGTCTTGAATTCCAGATAACCGTACAGCAACACATTCAAAACTGTTTCTATCCTAATCATTTTGGTTGGAAAAGASCTTTGGGATCACTGAGTCCAAACATAAGCTGTCTTCAGACAGGCAGACAACAATAGCTTTGTGTTCAACATGTAAGTACTAACAGGAACATTTTCCAGCAAGGTTTCACCACATTTCCTTTAAAATAGGAATTACACATTTAAAATTTCTCAAAATACTTTGAAAAGTATTTACATCTTTAATGACCTTTGCCTCAAGAAAGAGTAATTTAGACATTAATTGCACCATCTTGCTATTATGATTCACACATAAAAATTATGCTTTCACATATATCCTTTCAAACCTTAACAACAGATTTAAACTAGTTTGAGGACCAGTGGAACTACTCTAATCTTTCCTCAGTTCTCCTCCTCTAGGATAACTTCCCTGGAATTAGAGTAATCTCAAAATTACAGGAATCACCATCAGAAACTATTTGAGGTCGTGAACTTGATGCACAACTGACTATACAGTGCTATGCAAAAAGTCATTATGACATAATGCTGTTCTAATCAATATATTTCCATATATTGTAGAAATTTGTTATATTAGCTATTTATTCACTAGTGTTGCATGTAATAGAAGCCATTACCCTATAAAAAGAACGAGAGTAGATGCAGAAACTTCTTCCCCTATTGGGCACTCATCAGATTTCTGACCCTCCAAGACACCAATGATAATGTCTGGGCAGCTGCACATCGGCTGAGACCACACTTAACTGGCAAGGGAAAAAAGGCCGTTTTGACTGAGAAACAGCAGCTAAGCTGAGCAAATAGAAATCAGCATCAGATTCAGACAAGTGAAAGAGTTCATGTTAAACAACACCCTTTTCCCCCCAAGTATTTTATGCAGTAGCTCTTAGCATAGTAATTCACTGCTGACAACAGTGTCTTTGCTGTAACAGTATTCTCTCTCTCTCTCTCTCCTTTCTTCAATGTTATTTTTGGTTTACACAGAGATATTTCACCTGTCATGCAACCTTGACCTGTATCGTTTTCATATAGTGAGAGGCAGTGGAATATGGCAAGGGTTTGAAAAGCAAAGGCTTTGCCATGTCATTTTAAGAGACACTGAAAGTACCATCTTTTYCCTTCCCTGCTTCTAGCCTACTTTCCAGGCAGAATTCCAAGACCTGCGAATTGTCTCTGTGTGCACATGTGGCATTTACCCTGCCACCAGTCAGCCTCAATCTGCGCCCTGCCAGATATATCTTCCCACCAGCTGTTATTACTTGAGCACATATATGAATGAGAACAGTCCGCTCGATGCCTCCATCTCCCAGCTGAAAGCAAGTAGTTGAGGCTTTTCTCCARTGTTGTGTGGGGAATGGTCCTTGAAGATCAAGACCTGATGCTAGAGTCTGCACACGCTTACAAATGGACCAAGTTTTCTGAAGGCTGAATACAAAAGAAGTTGAAGTCTGGTTGTACGTACTACAACTGAACTGAAGCTTCATTTCGTCTGAGTACATTGGAACAAGTGAAAATAAAGACGAGTCTCGCGGGAGACAAAAAGTTGCCATTTGGCTCTTCCTGTGAGTAACTGGTTTGGATGAGTAGAGCTCAGGGAAATTAATAACCACTAGTGAAAGGAAGCAAGCAGGACAGGACAGAGCAGCRCTGAGAGGAAGGCTGCTGGGAAGATCTGCTCCATAAGCCAGGTAGCGGCTGGCTTCCATACCAAAAGAAAGCAGACAGCAAGAAAAAAGCCTTAGGCAATGCTCCATTGTGAGCCAGTTAAAAGCTAGCTCTTTCACCCAGCATGCTCTCCTCACCTGTTTTATTCCTGCTACTTGTACATGGCTCTGGAATTAGAGGCAAGAGCTGGAAAACAAAATATATATATATATAGTCCAAAAATACCTCTCAGTGTCACTGAACTCCTACTGTCCTGTATAGAAGTTTTAAGCATTTATGTTCAAAAAGATTTGGTCTGCAATAGTAACTCGGGAGAAGAAAGCATACCACCATCCTTACAAAATCCCTAAGGATTAAGGATCCCTAAATACTAGCCTCACATGAGAAAAAAAGGACTTATTCAAGACAACGACCTGCAGTGAGGTTCAGCCAAGGCAGGCCTGACACTTGCTACAACTCCACTGAGCWCAACGAGGCTCACTGCAAGATGTTGCCCTTCCTCAGTTGCACTGGAAGTATGAGGAATGGAACATTTTAAAGAACAGAAATCACCTTACCACTTCTGGAAGCACCTTCTTTGCAAGATCATGGATGGCTTTGATCACAATACATATAGATGACAGCAGGAATATGACACCCAAGATCACACAAGCTCTGGGGAAAAAAAAGAGACCAAGAAACGTTAGAACATATTTGGAGTTGTTAAATCTCTCACTGTTAATGGATAACACACAACAGAATTTTAATGATCAAAAAGCTTAAGGAGATAAGGACAGGGACTTGTAAAACAATGAAGAGAATTTTCCAGTTCTTTGCCATTGCTTAAAATGGACTGTAAGTGAAAAGGTAGGACAGACCATATGGATATTTCTGGGTGACAGCAACAGGGAAAGACATGTCTCTTCTGCTCCTGATGATACATCAAGTTTCCAGAAGAGTCATTCTCTGTTCTGCTTCTTTTGCTAGTCTGGCATTAGACATAACCAAGGAACTCTATTTTCTTTACTCAACCAGGGCAGATATTTGGTAAATCTTAATAGAAACTTAACAGAACATGAAACCTTGGTTTCCTTCCCAAGTCTCCAAGAAACAGAATTTTAAAATGCAGTTAATAGTAATAAAAAAAAAAAAAAAAAAAAAAAAAAAAAAAAAAAATTGAGGGTCTCTCAACGTGAAGGACACAAAGATCAGAGTCCTTTAGTATTAAGAACTGTACAGAATCAGATGCCTTGTTCCTGCGCTATAGAATTGAGAATCTAGAAGCTGTTACAAAAAGCAAATCAAAACGGAAACAAATGAGAAAGTGAATTGAAGATGAAGTAGTGGAGAAGGGGAAGGAGAAGTAAGAGAGGGACTACAAAGCTTACAAAGCATATTAAGAAATTTACAGTTAAAAAACTTTTGGTTTTGATTCAAACATACCAGTCTGCCACTACTACTTTGAGATGGAGTGCCTCTTGCTATTAAGTCCTAAAGCTTTGATTTCTACTTTATAAACAATTAAAGCTAGGCTATTACAGTATTGATGTATCTATAACTCCATTTTACTAATAGCACTTTATATAAAAAATCTGCTCGCAAATAGAAAATTTCAACAGAAAAACACCGAGARCATTTTTAATAATTAAAGTATTAAATATTAAAGAAATTATTTCTATAAATGCATTTTCTCTTCTCTCTGTTTGCTATTCATCATCTACTACCTATCTGTTCACTCAGTCTAAGGGTGCTATAATTATCCCAGTAGCACACTACTATTTTTAACAATTCAGACATCAGGCCATCTGGTGGTTGGCACTACGTGTCCCGCTCGCACCAAGCTCAACGTAGGGAGTGCAGCTCGAGTGGTGCTGCTCTGCCTAGGTCCAAGAAGAGGGTGAACAGTGGTGCAGCTCGGCACTGGGGCATTTTACTCATCAGCTCAAGCAATATAAAACACACCGTAGAAAATTTACCTAATCCTACAGGCAAACTCCAAGTAAAGAAGCTCCAAGGAGTACAGATGCATGGAAGTCTTCGCACACCCTTCCCAGTACCGCTGTGACCAAGCTACTCGTTGCACTTTGGCATGACTGCTCTGCCTGCTCTCACGGGTAAACGGCAGCAGTGCTTCATTTTGTCATATAAAACATAACCTGCTGTAACAGGTGGGCAGAAGAGGCTCCGAACAGTCCAGTTACCCCTAAGTCCTACCCCTAGACTCAAAATCAAACCAAAAGTCCAGACCGTAACCTGTGCGTGGAATTGGCGGAGTGGATTCTCTGCACAACCCTCTGAGGTAGATTTTGTTTTAATGACTGTTTCACTTTTCTTAGATAAGGGAGCAGAAGCATGTAGCAAAAATTCTGCCCATTTCCTGGGCCCAGTGCAAGCATGAGCTCGTTAGAATACAGAACTGGTGCGCAGAACATGGCTGAGTTGCCTTAGGCCAATTGCTGAGCCAGTGATAGGTAAAAACAAGATACATACACTTCATRCAAGAATATACTGACATTTCCTTTAAAATCAATACTAAAGGAAAAACTTGTACTACTATTCCCAGCTAGCTGAAACCAAGCAGACCCTAAATGCATGTTTGGAAAGAACAGATTAAACTTCTCTGTGTCAAAATATATTGTTTAATGCCAAGTGTGTGGAGAAAACAGTGGAACATGAACATCATCACCTTTCCTTAGCACATCTTCTCTTTGTGTAGCATCAGAGGAGACAGGTGAACTTCCCTTTCAGGCACCTGCTCTGACCACTGGCTGGACACAGTTTTCACAGAGTTTGTACAGTTTAGGGTAAGCCTAATCCCTGTAAACCCTCCTACCACCCAAGCAGAACAGCATATGTCTGACATCTCTGCTTATGCCAGCAGACAAATGATGACTTCAGCTCTCTTGAGCAGTGCATCCTATTTCCCAGACGAGCTTTTACAGTGTCAAAAGAATTCCCATACACCTACTTAACCTGAAACAGCTAAAAGAAGAAATACAAAAAAAAAAAAAAAAGTTAATGACAGAGTGGCAGGAATATTAATAGCAGAGAGAAATGCAGTGTGAGGCTTGAATTGGAACTGAGTCATCATATCAGCAAATCCAGCAGCTCCTTTATCCACTGGCTTTTGGAATCTGGAGCCATGCAAAATTCATGAGTAATGGCATAGTACTGTAACACCTATATATGTTTTGCATATAGGTGTATGTCTCCTCTTTGCTCAGTAATCCTAATACTGGATAAGTATATCAACTTCTATAAAAATACTGCACTGTGYTGTCTTTTAGCCTTGTTTGCCAGAAAAAAAAAATTGTATGGTATACAGTCTAAAATCATGAAAAAAGACAATCTCCAAGAATTAGTCTTAACTTTTAATTGCAGCACATAATAACCAAATTGCACTTGATTGTTGTAACTCTGCTTTATTTTTCAAGCCATTAGACAACAAAAACTTTCAGGAGAGCCTGTTAACTGCCATCTGCTAACAATTATTTCAACTATTCTGTAACTAAGTAAAACATTTGCAGCTGCAAGTGCAGGGTGTTAGTTCCAGGGATCCAGGCGAAGGCAGCTTCATCAATCACAGTCTATCACACTGGGGGGCCAACTGCCATTTCTAGACAAGCTCAAGACAACTGAGAATTGCCCATAAAAATTTAAAAAATAAAAAGTAAAAATTAGGACTCCCTGTAGGTAGTGATTAGAGAAAAAAAAATTATTTCAATCAAAGACTAAATACCAACACGGAGTTCTTGCCCAGAAAGCAATTCTACTTTCTGCATCTCTTGTTGTGTTCTTTTCTTGAGTAGACTCATTAGAGCCAGTGGTCTACTCTGTGTAAGCAGTGTTCAACTCGAATCAAGGCTGCAGATTTAGACTTGGATGTTAACATTATAATATTCTCTAAAATAAATAAACTAATAAAAAGTTACATACATAGCTACAGAGAAAAACAAACTACTACAAACTACCTCAAGAGAGATCTTGGTTCAGCTTATCAAGAGTGACTGAGAACAGTTTTTTCCAATCAGTTGGCTACTAAAAAATACTCATAGCAACACATCTCACTTTTTAATTATTAKCCCACTATCTTGCTGGCAAAGGGAGCACAATAATATAGCGCCAGTGAGGGTCTGTAATGAAGCCTTGGGTAATTACTCCTCTCCAGTCAATCTGCTCTAATAGTAGCAGGAGCAGTGCAATAGAATTAAGGATTGAGAACAAATTAGTGATGCATATCAATACGTTCTGTAAAAATGTTTTAATTTTCACTTAACAGCTCACAGACATGGCTGTTGTGAGCCGGGGGATGGAGGGAAAAGATTCTGTTTACTTGGTAATGTGTCTCTTACATCCTGGAACAATTTTTACCAGCATACTTCCAGTTCATTAAAATAGTCAATGAAATTTAATGATGCTACGTGGAATAAAAGAAGATTGTCAGCAGCAATCTAATTAGTTCCCAGTTCTATTCCATCTAAAATGCAATATTAGAAACCTAACCTCCCTTCCTATTTAACAATGATATGGATAATAAAATGATTTTATTATTTTGGCTCTGAACAATATAACAAGCAGTAACTAGAATCACGAGTTTCAGGTATTTCATTTTCCTAATATCATTTATGGGATTTAAAAATTATTCTAGATATTTATGGAAAAAAATCAAAATATTTCTTGGTGTTGGATATATTGTTAGATGTAGGTTTTCTGAAATGACCCTTGATAGTAAATGCTGCATAGTCTCTCACTGTTATCATTGCTGAAGGCACAGGAATTGCTCACAAAGGTCCTGCATTTGCTTCAGTGTTAGAAGCAGAATAAAAATTTCCTCAAATTTATAAGTGCTTGTAGTTGAGATTTAAAGGTGTAATAGAGGACCAAGGATCAATGTCTGCAGCAGACAGCAATACTCCATGCTYTCATACAGCCTCACCTCTGAGTCTATTTACACCCTGTAGCATTTTCTTCATGTTAAAACTGGGAAATTAAAGTTTTCTATAGAAACGTAATTTCTAGAAGGAAATCATCTAGAAAGAAATCTCTTTCAAGAGATCTTTCTAATAACATTACTGAGATCTTCACTGACTTAGTTGATTCCTAATTCTAGACCAAAGAAATCCAAGATATCCGTGGCCAATTCTATTTCATCCATCCTCTCCCCTTTTGTATCTTATATCTTCTAACTTGGATTGCATTAGAACACCACATTTATTACATTTCTTCGTGTTTGTCTGAAAGAATGCATCCTTCAATATCTACAAGTCAGCTCTTATTGCTACCTCATCTCATCTCATTTTTAATTTCCCCAGTAATAGAGTTTCACATCCTMCATCACTACTCTGAGGATCTGCATTCTGTGGTCCTTGCTACTGGTGCTGTGTAGATACTACAAGAGTTCCTTAGAGTTAATATGAATCAGGCCTAAACTTGAACCAGCTTTCCTTAACTTTATTACTTACTCAATGTTTCAATCCATACAACTCTCTTCTTTTCATCCAGTGTTCTGCTCACCAATCTTCTTCATCCACTTCTGTACCTTAGAAAACCTTTTTTTTTTTTTTTTTCTGATTACTTTTACATTTTCCAGTGTAAAGAGCCTTGCTTGCCTTATTCACAAAAAGGCAATTATAGTAATTTCTGTCAAGCTACTAAGTGCAAGATGACAGAACAACAACAAAATAGTAATTACAAACACTAGGGTTTCTAACAACATTCAGTTTCAAGTAGAAATAATATTCTTAAATTTTAGCAAAACAGGCTTCAGTCCCTCATTCAATTCCCTGTTTGCTATGATACTACAAATAAATTATACTCYTATTCACCACATATATTTATATTATGTTCCAAGAGCCAGTATACTCTAGCTTAATTCTGCATTTTTTAACATATTTTTCAAAAAAATTTTTTTTTTTTTGCCAGGAGAACAAGTGGAACACTTTGCTCAGAAGGGATGTGTGGTCCCCTTTCTTGGAGGCTTTCAAGACTTGACTTGAGCTCAGATCTCATTGCTGACTGCTTTAAGCAAGCGATTGGACTAAAGACCTCCAGAGGCCCTTTCTGACCTGAATTTTACTATGATCCTATGAATTTTTATTCATGAAATCTTTTTCTCTGCAGGCTCTGTCAAGGTATTTCAGCAGTAATAGCTCCTAATAGCCCAAGAAAGGGAAATGTTAAAATCTCTACAGGCTGTTTTCACTGCTGGAGTTCAGAAGTAGTGTTAAAAATACTACTTTGCAAGAAACTACATCAGCATTAAAATGCACAGCAGGCCAATATGTGCAATATGAGGTCTAGGCCCAGGAATAATGTGAGCTTTCCAGCTCATTATAAAAATCAATTTTATGCAGGATACAGGATTTAATCTCTGTATAAACCCGTTAATAAATCCTCTGGGGTTTAAAGGAAAAAGAAAAAAACATTAATTAATTAACTTAATACAAACCATAAATGTGCTTATTCATTTTTCCATATGATTTCAAAGGATTTTAGTATTAGTGGGTGACAGACTGAGTGATCATATATGGGATCCTGTATGGGAAGTCACATGGCACAAGAACACAGCCCTAGAAAAATTAAATGCTGATACTCAAAGGATGAAAACTTGGTGGAGCAAAGTTTATCTTCCAGTCACCAACAAACTTTTTTTTTGTAGAGGCAGGTCAGTAGGTTCTGGCGGGGGCGGGGGGTGAAATGAACAGGGTAGAGATAATAAAAGAGGACTGAGAAATGTCAGTGGATAAACAGGATATGATGGGAAAAAAGTGAGATACGATTTTGGAAGGAAGGGGCTGAGAGTGGTCGTTTTGTTTTACTGGCATTTTGAGAGCTAAGGGTAGGATGGGATGTTGCATGTTACAGCCTTTCTTTGCCTTCTCTTTCCCCAATCCCTGCTGTAACCTTTGCGCTCCCAAGACTGTCTTCAGTGGGAAGAGGACATGGCCTGTTCAGAACAACTGCACCTTGTATATCATAAACACAGCTCTGCTGCCAATTGTTTTTAAAATAGACACTAGAACTATGATGCCACTGTTCCTGAGGACTTGTTCCTTGCTGCCCATGTTGCAGTACTACTGAGAAGAGAGTCATAGGTTTAATTAGGATATCCACGGTCAGTAAAATCTACTTCATAAAACCCATTAAAAAACTTACTCAATTAAAAAGGACAACTATTAGCCACTGTGGTGTACGACTGAACTACATCAGCAAAAGATAATGCAATGTCAGCCTCAGTCTCAAGTTTCCCTACTTTCCTCTTGTGCTCTAGAGCTAAAGCTGAAACTGCATCCAATTAAACACAGCTGTATTGCTTGTTTATGCTTATTATTGTGGTGTAGTTTATTTATTACCAGGTTTAGTCACTGCTGAAGGTTTAAACATCAAACTATACAGAATCACGGCTGTCCACAGTGCGTGCACCTGCCTGCTGCACAGTGAAGAGGGAACAGCATTACTGTAAAATGCACAGGAAATAAGTGGCTCAGTGCTCACTGCATATGTTYCATAATCTACCTCCCATTGCTAGAATCTGGATCCGCGCTGTTATAGACATAGCTTTTTTCTTGACATGGGGGAGGAAACAAAAAAAAAAACAGATTATGAAACAAACAGGATGCATTCAAATAATATTTCAAGAATTATTTTTAATAAAATATCACAATTTTGGTATTAGAAAATGTTGTCACATGGCCTGACCGCATCTTCCACAAAATGCAAGGAAAATGCTGTTTATATCTGAAGGCTCAGGTGAGATATGGTGAAGATACATTTCATGCTGCAAATGCTACAGACCTTTTAAAACTTCTATTATCCTCAGGAGTTTCACTGCTTGCTGAAAACCAGAGTATTTACATCCTCTAAAAATGCAGAGATGAACTAGGGCAACACTTCCATAAATAATTTGATTTTCTAGGTATTAAATATCTGCCAATAAGAGCTTATTGAAATGCCTACAACTTACAAGATTGTGAAAACTCTTACGACCTATTTTTTGCTTCCTAGTCTGTACAGACTGTGCAATTGCACTTATGGTACAACGTGCCTTAATCATCCTCAGGGCTTGTGAAGTGATGATCATGTTCCTCGCCTGAGCAGCTGAAAGAAGTTATCAGAGTTTCTTTCATACCTCCGCAGATGGAAATTAAAGTCTTATGAGAATTTCTGTAATAGTAATTTCTATAATGATTAAATTCCAGTACCAGTCAACACTATACTCCTGAGTATATATTTGTGAATATTAGGCAATATACATAAATATTGCCTAATAAACTCCCAGTGAAGCCAAAAGACATTCATCAATTCAATAAATTTTGGATCTAGCTCCAGTAAAATCATTGCCAAGTCTACAGATGCCACACTTTTAGAAACAGATTTTAGAAGGTATAAATATATGCATTTGCTATTTCATATTTAATATAAATTCTATGTGTGAGGATTTGTGTGTGTGTGTATATAAATGTATGCACACATGCATTTCTGCCTGGGTAAGAGCAAAGTTTACAATTGCTTGACTGTTTTTCTTCGTCTGTATGTAGGATAATAGATTTATGTAGAAATGAGGGAGCTGAATGAATCAGCTCTAAAATACAGGAATGCAGCTCTAAAACCTGTACCCATTACTGCACCTGGATACAGTATTTGGCTAAGCATTTCAGAGAAAAATTGCATAAGAAATTTGAAGAAAGGTTAAAAAGAAGCTGTATTTCTTCTTCAATAAAAGAGATAYCCAAGCCTAGCTGAACACTTCTTTTGCAAACTCCACACTCTAGTCCACTTGTAACAGAGACATTAATGTGTCACACAAGGTCCCACTCATGGGGGTTCACAACTGAACAAGAACTGCTAGTCCAGTTCAGAGCTATTCACAGTTTTTAGGCTATCTCTACACGTTTGATATTTTTCCAGATCACTTATTCCATTCACTCTTTACAAAAGAGTTTTTCCTCCAGCCACAGAGGTTTGCCCTGAGCTGTGGGTAGTGCGGATTTTGCCATCTGTGCATCAAAACTCTTTCCTGTGTAAGGCTTGGATAAAATTATCCACAGTTTGTTCAGATGCGATTGATACTGTTGGCTCTGAATTGAGAGGATTATTTTCATTCAACACTACCTGAATAGACAATGCTCATTTAGAAGGGCTAACCAATACAGCAGAGCTAATTTGCAAATAACAATTTAAATACAGTTAAAATATTTAAAATTTGTATTTTTTTCTTCTTACTGTGAACCATGATAGAAAACACCTTGCAATCATACAGATCAGTATGTATCGTATTGTGAATCAGAGGGGGAAAAAAAGGGGACAGTAATTACCCAACCTGGCAGCATAATGAAGCCATTTTTTCCCCATGAAAGTTTTTTTCCAATTGTTTTAAGCTTAAGGTACAGAAGGAAGAAATATAATGATCCCTACACTGTGTGCCTAAAAATAATGTCCATATACTTAATATAACTTATGTAAGGTATGACCAACAGCCCATGACCAAAAAAAAATGGGGAATATATTCTTAAGCAGCATTGTCTGAACGTAAGCAAGAGAGGAAAAGAGGTTTCCATCACTTTAGAAAGAGAGGTTCACTTTCTTCCAGCTCCCACCCGTCAGCACATTTTCTCAGGAAACAAGAAGTCTTCACACCAATTCAGCATCCACCAAGCCCTCACATTGCTCACCAGCCACACAAACCTGCCTGCTTCCCTTAGCCAGCAGATGTGGCACTGCAAGAGGTGGTGGTGATAGTTCGTTATACAGTTTGCAGAGGAGATTAAAAAAAGACAATTCCAGTGAGCATCCACAAAGCTAAAGTCACTGGTATCACAAAGGAGTGTCCTTGATTTGGACATAAAAGACAATGGAACAAAGGTAGGTTTAGGATTAGAAAGAGTAATGCAGCACAGAGTACTAAGTATCATTTAATTAAGCCATACATTTTTCCCTAGGAACTAAAGGAGGATGCTATGCCCATTATCTGTATTCCCCCTAGCTAAAAAGAAATGAGATGCACTAGCAAATAAGTTCAGGAGAATGAGGTGTCAAAGGAATATTTATCCATAAGATATCCATACTGACCATGGAAACACTACGGCAAAGAGCAGTTGCTTAAGATACTCTCAGAGTGGGTGTCTGCTTAGTCCATGTAGAGCTGTACTGAGTATTTTATTCTTGCTGTTTACTTAACTATTCTTCCTTAAATATGCTTTCTGCTTTCTACACAGACTCAGTACTTTTTAGGGAAAACCATTGCTCATCACAGACAAACAAGATGAGGAATTGAATTTTCCCTGATTTTATCTTGGGGAATTAGAACTCATGCTTTTCTTTTTTTCTTTTTTTTTTCCCATTTTTGAAGGGTTTCCAAGTACTACTAGCACTACTCACACATTTTTAGGCTGAGTAGAAACCCGAAGTTCCCACTGTGCCACAATCCTTACAGTAATGTGATTTATGTTTGCTCTAATTTGCTTTATTCCTCACATCCTTTGAAACAGTTTTCATCTGTCTGAAAAATATTAAACTGCTAACATAGCTGTGAAAATTTAAGGAATTTGAAAATTTAAGGAAGAAAATTTAAAGAATGTATCAAAGTACAACATGTGAATTCTGTTGGAAATGGGATCTGTCAGCCTATCTCAGTCAGGCTGACTCTATTTTGACTATGAGGCTTGTGCAAGTCTTATCTGCTATCTTTTGTCTAAAACCATGGCATTACGTGGGGGAACATGCCCCCACTGCCCAACAAAAATACCTCTAAACACTAATGCACACAGCATGGGGAAAAAACAGGGCGAATTGTACAAGCGTGTGTGATTGCAGGTCTTTGATCTCAYTGCAATTACTGAGACATGGTGGGACAGCTCCCATGACTGGAAAGTGGCCATGGAGGGCTCCAGGCTTTTCAGGAAGGACAGGCCAGGAAGGCGAGGTGGCAGAGTTGCTCTTTACATGACAGAGCAACTGGAATGTATGGAGCTCAACATAGGGGAGGATGTCAGCATGTCAGCAAAGGATGTCAGGGACAACAGGAAGGGCTTCTACAAATACATCAGCAGTAAGAAGAAGACTAGGAAAAATTTCATATCTATTACCTGAAATCCTAGAATACTCTTTTTCTTTTCCTTCCTCCCTTCATTACATAGGGTTCCTGGGGAAGTTCTCTGATAACTGAAAATCACAATGAACCAGCAGCAGGTTGGTCTTTCATCAGATTTAAAAAAAAAAAAAAAAGATAACTGAAAATCACAATGAACCAGCAGCAGGTTGGTCTTTCATCAGATTTAAAAAAAAAAAAAAAAAGCACAACAAAACTGAGTGCTCATAAACTGAAGTCAGATATATTCAGATTACAAATAAGATATATTTCTTTTAACAATGAGCTTAATTAAATATGGGAATAGAATAGTAAAGGACGTGAGAGATTTTCTGATTGTTTTAAACCCTGAGGAAGCATCAAGTACCTTTCTAAGAGTTTAGTTTTACCTGTAGCTAAAGCTGGGAATTCTTGGATCAATCTCCTAAGCTTGTGCTATTGCAGATGTCAAACTAGCTGAAAATACTAGTTTATTCCAACCGTATCATTCAAGAACCTATTAAGAATCAAATCCTCAGTGGAAGCATTCTTCATTTGACCACTGGATACAAGAACTCTGATAAGATCATATCCAGCTGCCATTGCTGAGGCATAATGTATGAAGATGAAAGGTAAGCTGACATATAGYGAGGATTTTAAATACCATCTAACAGCAAAGCTGTCAAGATTGCAAAGACCTTCCCAATTCTCGATCCACTGTTTTTAAATACAGCATAAGGCAAGAAAAGCTATGCAAAATAAATACAGGAACAGAGATAATGTAAGCCACCTACTGTTCCAAGTAAAGTATCATCTTATCATAAAGAACGAACATACCAGAATATTTCCCCAATGASGATAGAAAGGTTTATTTTCACCTCATAAAACCTTTCTCAGCAGCAAGTAAAGGTACGAAGGATACCTGCACCTTTATCTGACACACACAACTATCTAATTTCTCTTATTTTAATACTACAGACAATGTTTTGGATGATGGCTTCACAAATGTGAGAATAAAACTTATCTGCACTCATTAGGTAAAATGTCATAGCAACACTGATTGCTATGAGTTCATTATGAATTACTTCCCCATGTTATAATGCAGTTTTGTAGTAGAACTCTGACATGTGCAATTAGAAACAGTTCAAGAAATGTGAGTTTTCTGCTCTTCGCTTTATGGCAGCATGCTGATTATGAGTAAGGTTTCCTATTTACTCTGGCAGTGGGTTAAAAAAGATGTTAACAGCCTGGTTCTTTGRAAACACAGAATTTAGCTCAGTATCATCAACAAAATAATACATAATAAACACCAGCTGCAATTGTCAAGAATGACAATGTTGAATATGCTGCACAGAGCTAGTTTTTGTAATATCAAAATATCAGCCCAAACAAAACCCATAAGCCAGAAAGTCCTAAGAGCTGTGGATGCTAAGGGCATCAGCCCTTGCCTCTATCACAGAGCATTCCAAGACCATAACRTTTCAAGAATTTCGAGCTCTGTAACATACTAATGGAGTTCAATCAGTAAAAACGAAATTACATCAGTTAAACCCTGTAGGACAAATTTTCATGTCAGTCACTTTACTACAATCCTCCTGAAGTCAAATGCAATTGCATGTGTTCAGCTTAACAGAATTGGCACATAGAGTTGATAKCTGCTATTCAGTCTCAGTACTAGCTTATGAACTGTTGCATTTCTAAACTTCCATATGACTATATGCTCAAGAGCGACTACACAATTCTTTGGTCAACTTTGACCTCATTGAGAGGCTTTACACTGATTTTAAAAGATTTTGGATTGATTTCTTGCTGTCAGGTGTACAAAATATGAATTTCTATAAATTTGCAATATGTAATTTATTGGCAATTGCACTTAGCTCTTGCCAAGGAGCACAGGGATGTGGGTTACTTTCAGGTATGTTAGAACACACATACAAATGTAGTATTTAAATCAGTAAAAGCTAGAGTTACAAATAATGAACTAAACTGAACACACTGATACCCCTTGCTGTAGTAAATTGCAGTGATAGATAGACAGAACTCGTGTTTGCACGGGCATGTAGCTCCCATGCTAAGGCCAAGTATGGCTGGGCACACAAAAACCAGAATAATGCGCAGCATGACATAAGCACCTGCATGGATTTCCACCAAACTCTCCAGGAGTCTGAGAGCAAACTTCCCCACTGAGGCACTGGCACACAGAAAACAAGGACTATGAAAGAACAGATGTAATTACAGACACATATGATATAAAGATTATTTATAAGATAAGAAAGCAGCCAAGAGGAGCCATGCAACATTTCCCTGAAGCGGATGAAAAATAATTACATGCAGCCTTTCAAGAAAGATAGATTAAACACAAGAGGAAATTGTAAATGCACCTCCCTCAAAAATCTGACACAACTAATAACAGTCTTAGCAGATACAATCAGCTCTTTGCTTGTCTATACTATGATTCTCTTGTCAGTCTTAGAAACTAAGAGGTAACCCAAGCAGATTGCCCAAGCAGTGATTAATATTCTCAGCATATGGTAATGTTCTTTCACTCAGTACCAAGCTCATCATGTAACCTTAGCTGTCTTCGACTAGAGGGCATGACAAGTAATTCATTGACTTAATTTAGCCTTATGAAAAGCAGCAGGATTMTATGAAAGAAAATTAAAAATGAGCATAAAAAGCAGGAAAATACGTTTGCCACTYTGCTTGTTCACTTTGCTGGCTTAGCCATAGGGATATGCTGATTCTTCTTTTGTATTGGGATTTATTCTCTGCATAAAGTAAGGTTCATTTGAAAAAGCCAAGCAGAAGGAGATTTCAAAAGTGTGTTAATTAAATGTTGATGAGAATCTCTGTGGACGCCCACAAAAGCGGATATGCAGGAAATATCTGTTAATATGTCCAAATTTGTGCAGGAAAACTAATTTTAATCAAATATATCTGGTTTTATTTTTATGAATCGATGCTGTATCAGTATGCTGTGGCCTTTTAACTCCAAACTATTATGTATGGAATCCTGCCAGAGAGGAATTCACAGGACAGGCAAGCTGTTACACTGAAAAATAATGCTTATAAAAAGGCTTTCTCTTTCTCTTGAGTTTTAGGTAGTGACTGTGAGGACAAGTTTTTGTCCTTTTTTCTTTTTATCTTTTTGTCTTATGAGTTTTATTAAAGCCCAATCTCATCATATTTGCCGTCTTAAGGAAGGGACTACCTTAATGATGTTTCAGGATAAAAGCTACTGCATCACCCTGTATTTCAAAATTACAGTCTATTCCAGAGAGGTAGTCGAGTTACCTTAAAACAGGCCAGATGGGGTACTGCCGGCTATGGCAGCACATAGCAGATAAAACTGAGATTATGCTGAACTATAGGCTGCCCACACTGCACTACAATTTTCCATCTAGATAAACTCTGAATTTGTGTAGGAGGTAAAGCTCCTTTTTAGGCACTAGCTGGAACAATTCCTTAGCCTCTCCACCAGATCTTCTCAGCTCTCCCATGCATTGCCAAAAGAAACGCTACAAAATGACATGGTGCAGGATATAACTTCTCCTGTGATAAATATTGCACAGGAGACTAAAGAAGATTTTTTCCCATATCATTCATATAAAAATCATTAAATATGCTTACTTTGCAAGCATATACTTTCGACCATATAGCAAACATGGAATTACTGATATACCCTTACTTACCAAAACAGCAATAGCTCCATAATAAAAAGTCTGTCTGTCTCTCTCTTTGTACAGTGGTTGTAATAGACATACGTCATCCAACTATCACCATTTATCATATCACCACCAGAAGCTCGATTTTGTCAGGTATCCTACAACCTCAACTTCTAATAAGATCACTAAAACCTGAAGTGATTCAGATTTTCAGATTCAGAGAAGGGAATCAACATGAAAATTTATGGTCCCATCTTGTTAAGGGAAGCACAAGTATATTACAAGAATGTATTTGAAAAGCATAGTCTCGTGGGCATAATATAGCAAAACATGAAGTAAGATATGCATAAATTCCTTACACATTGCTTTGCAAATATAGCTCATTTGATACAGATGCTGCACAGATGCCCTATTACCACCTTGGCTGAGAAAGATCCCCATCACAGTTAGGTCTGCCCAAATAAGGGCTTGACATTCAAGATCAAGCAGTAAATGGACATAACGGATGAATACGTGCTGACATGCCAGAATGCTTTTGTCCCAGGTCTGGAATCTGCAACATCACAGCTTGACAGGCCTCTATCAAAGCCCAAAGTAATTAAGTGCACTTACATGTACTCCCTGTGTGCAGAATGCACAGCTGCCGCGTTGCTGTAACGCCACAGGACRATCACTGATGACAAAACGTCCAGCGTAGCATCGAACTGAAAGAGATACAGTCAGCTGGTCTGTGGGCCATTAACGTGCCTTGCACTTACACAGCGCATTTATCATCACCATGCTGCACAGGCACAAAGCAGCTTCAGAGATATCATTTTAATGAAAGTAGGATTTACATTCATTAAATTGATTGATCTTCACATTTTCCCATATATTATTGCACAATAATACGCTTTAGAGCTCAGTAAATCAATCAAGGGATTAAGAACTTGATGCTTGTAAGCCATCACCTAAGGGGAAGTTCAAAAAAAAAAAATCAACCTGCTGCTGTGGTGCCGTAAGAGTTAAAACACTAATGAGATTCTTTCTAAAATAAAAAATGTTTTAAAATACCAGACAAGCATTCATTTTCCCTGGAAATTCATTAATTCTCTTCAATAGAAGATTTTATTTCAGAGTAAAGAAATAATTACTTCAAAACCTCAGTTTATATAAGATGGTCTATTATTYTATATTATCATCGAAATCAACATAATTTGTATTTTACATAAATGACGGTGTGAAGTAACACCTACAAATTCTTCAAAATATTGGCTTGTCCCACCATAAGTACCCCATATTCAAGTCAAACTTTYTACAGAGTCAAATGAGCCAAAATATTTCACAGCTCAGCTATTTTWCATTTCACATATTTTGCTCTGCACAGAACAGTAAAATCACAGCAATTTGCAGAGAGCAAAATTGTCATTCCTAAGTGAATTGGAGTTTTATCATAGATTCCAATAAGAAAAGAATCACAAAAATTTCAGAACGGAACTTCAGAATTTGGATCAAGTTCAACATGAAAAATGGAAAAGCTGAGAAATTTTGTAGCGCTAAGCCTGATGGATAGTCTCTATCAATCACAAGATACAAACAGTGATATTAACTCAGTATAAGATTTCATTATACTTTTTCCATTTTTGACTATGAAAACATCTTTATCCTTTCCCAAGAGGTGACTTCAAAAATATTTTTCCTGAACAATCACTATTTTGCAACCTTATCATGAACTTAAAATAAGAAAAAAAATCAGAAAAATCTGAAATAGCACAAGATAAAAATTAAAGGGAATGTTTAAATTGTAACTCTACTTACAGCAAATCCAAATGATGATGCACTGTATCTCATTACGGAGACAGCTAAAGGAAAGAAAATATTATTTAGAATCATTTAAAATCTTGTCTTAGATCTTCTTTTCTCATCTGGGAACTGCAAAAATTTCAAATAGTAGTCTGTAACATCCTAACACTTTTTAAATGAGGGCATGAGACAGCCTGCTATACTTTCCCTGCCTTATATTTTGAAAAGCTTTCCCCTGCTTTTTGAGAGGGGAAAAACTCAGAAGAAAACTCAGTCAGCTCAGTAAAATTCATTGTCCCTACTGTGTTTATTCAAGCATTATCAAGCAGTATGGTTGAGACTTCAATGAATTGTGTCATAAGCTAATAGTAATACTGTATTTATGAGCAAACTCATAACATGGAACAGCATTGAACACTTTCTACTGTCTGTGGATTGTAGAGTGAAAAAAGGACTCATTGAGCAGGGCCTAAAATGCATAAAAAGGACTCCAGTTTTAACATCTAAGATGTTTCTGAATAAAGCATAACCAGAATAATTTTTTTACTCTTTCATGAATAGATCATGATCAGCTAATCTGGTAAGAATACATTTCAGAAAAACATAAAAATACTTCTACGAAACTAGACTCATTAACAACTTTGTCARTCTTCAGCTGACAAAAGCAATATCTGATTTTTCATATTTCAGAATTCATTAGAACAGCTTGGCAGAAGAGAGTTACTATGATTTGACTGTTCTTTTCAGAAACTGTGAGCTACTGTTCTGTGTCTGTATAAACATTCAGTTAAAATCTTAAAATAAATAGCCCTTTTCTTACTTAAGATATCACAAAAGTATCACAACTCTTTGGACTAGGAAACATTACAAAATCCATATCCAGATTTCTCACAGTTGAAGTGTATACAAATGGTAAGTATGGATTAACACCTCTCTCTCATTGTTAAATTGTCATTTTCTATACACCACCTCCCAGATGAAGAAACAGGCTGTACCCCTTGGTCAAACTTGCCAGGCAAGAGCTACATTTGACAGGTAGATGCCAACTTAGAGTACTCCAAATGCAAATTTGAACACTGCAATGTATCCCAAAGTCCTACCTATCAAATTCACATTGCTTGTCTTTTACTGCTTAGAGACACAGAGTTTCCAAAGCTGCATAAACTGCATCAACAAAACACAGATATTCATACGCACACATGTGCTCAGGCTGTTTCTGCAGTCACTGTTTTCCTATGAGGAAGCTCAAAGCCACACTTTCTTTTCCCCCTCTGACTCCTATTTCCAGACTGCCTCTCTAGTGGAATTATCTCCTCTACTTGTGCTAAATCGACAGCTTTCACCTTCACTGTAGACGAGATTTAGAATAAATTTACTCAATARTCTGCTTAAAAATAGAGTTTCTAGATATAAGCACATACAGACAGCCGGGCCTTAAGAATCCTCTAAGGGACACATTTGGTGTATTTAAAGCATAAGGTCCTCACTGTAAGAACTATCTTTGTTTTTATATATTCTACAGCGAATATGCACTGCACTAAACACACAATCTGTTTCACTTGCACTATCTGAAACCATAATTAAAAACAAATATTAATTGTTGGACCAACAGTATCAAAAGCCTGATCAAACCTCTTTGATAGCTAGCATGACTGGTAGACTATGGAGCCTTGGAAATCCYGAGGACAGCAAATTGCAGTGATGCAAGTTAAAAGACTATAATAAATAATGACAATATAATGACAACGTAAGCAGCTGAAAGATGTAATTTTACATTCCTTCATCACTTAAGAGTTTTCTAACAGAAATAATAACCCATTTGTCTCTCTTTCCAAGTCAGGTAACAATGCTACAGCACCTTTAGCATTGCCTTCAGCACAGTAATGCTTAATCATCATACATAATGTTATAAGGCTCTCCAATAAATGAGAGCAAGTTAATTGCAATATTTCTCCATGATTCTCGTCTCTAAAACAGATTAAGCATCCTACAGGGGACCAGCTATTACAGCTTGACACAGCCTGACCACCTCTTGCAAAGAGAGAGACTGAGTACCATTCAATAGGTTAAAGAAGAAAGAAGYTGACTTGCAGGGAAACACATTTTAGAGCCCAAGCACTTGAGACCGCAGCTAGAAGCCCGATGGATAACCACCGGTCCTACTGAATGGTCTCCAGAATCGCTGCCGTGCACCACGAGCAGCGTGCAGCACTGCAGGAACAGAGCAGGGAGCCTTGCTGAACCCTCATCTCCTCTCTCCTCAATGCACATTCTGTTCTTCCCAGATGACAGTCTGATGTTAAGAAAAGACTGTAACTCCTAATCTCTGTATTGAACCACAACAATGATAAGAAACAAGCAGTGAGGAAAGAACAGAGCAGGTCTCTTAAAATAATATTGTGGTGTTGCTATATACAGTTAGAAGCTACATGTGGGACATGCTTTTAGCTTTCTATTGGCTAAACTGGACAACATTTTATTAGCTCTACAGCAAAGCAGATAATCCTAATGCATCTCCCTGGCATTTGTTAATGGAACTTGCAAGCAGTCGGAAACTAAAAACAGTGATGGCACAGTAAGCCACAAAGCTACCACTGTCTCCACCTGTACAGCAACACCAGTTTGTAAAGTCTGCCAAGCTATAGGTCAGATTTTGCAGTAATTCATTCCCCTCCTTCACAGTAATGCCAAATAAAGAAAAAGACCCAATTTGCTACATTTTTTACCCTTGGCATAATAAGGTTATTTTTGTTCTCATCCCATAAACCTCAGAAAATGCAGATGGCTAGGCCCATTTTTGCACAAATACGTGAAGCAAGAAATAGAACAGCAATTTAACTCTGTCTCCAGCTCTCCCAAACAGAACTCTGCGTACCAGGGAGAAAGACGGCACATAAAAACAGGCCCTACATCAGTCAGAAAATCACATCTTATCTTCTTGGAGAAAAGGAAACTATTTCCAGGTATCACCTCAATGGGGCAATCACTTCATAGTGTTTGCTTTGAAGTCAGCCTTCTGAGAGACACATATAAATATCAGCATAAAAAAAATCACTGTCTCAAAGTGATCACCTGCAGGTAGCAGAAATCAGACAGGTGGCTTCAATATGACTGAAAATATGAGGTTTATTCCTGTATTGCCATGCATATTTTGCAGGTTGTACACAGTGACAAGCCAGAGGAACTTCAAGTTGTACTAAACCAGAATTGAAACTGAAATACAGTCTGTCTTCACTGCCCAGTGTTGGTAAAACATCAGAAATTAATGTTACAAAAAGTATTTCAAAATAAATCCATTCCAAGCACAGAAAACCAAATGAGTAATAATTTTTAAAAATCCACAAAAAATGCCTCACAACAATTGAAGGCAAAGAAATATGACTCTGATACCACTAATACTTGTATTATACTGACTAGAATTAACACACACACATTTCCCCAGAAAGCTAATCTATAACCACACTGCAATTTCAGAGTAAAATTTAAGAATTTTATGCATATGTCCAAAATTTCTGCAATCAACACAGTAGCTACAAATGACTGCTGAACATATGGAAATACCAGACATGGCAGCAGACATCTCATCTACATGAGGAGATCYAGTGCCATCCTTCAGCATCATGTTCTTACACCCATATTTCTATCCCAAAGCCATGGGCAAAACTGAAGCACAGCTACTTGTACAAAACACTCAGTGTTCAGTTTTTAAGGGGTAAATATCTTTTTTTGGTATTTAGCAAATTTTTATTTGGTATTGGTAAAATTGCTGCTGGTTCTACTTGCTATTTTTATATTAATATTAAAATCAAGATCCTTTAACCTAATTCTTCAGGAAAATAGGTTTTGAATTTTTAGGCTAACTGGAACTCTACTCAGCCTGACTTTTGTGACTTAATCCTACTTCAACATCTGTAGCAGGAAAGGGGACCATTTGTGAGATCTTTTTGGAGAGGAAGACTCAAGAAAGAAGAGGAAGTCCACCCAAACAAGTGAATTTGACTAAAAGGCAACAATTATATTTTGCTCTCATTTCCCCATTTATTGCCAGTAGAGCAGCCATACCTCCCTGGCATATTGCACAAAAGAACGGAACGGATCTGGCAACTGGGCAGGGCTATGCAATCCTAAAATGTCAAACAGTCCCATTCTAAACCAAGATACTAGTTACTGAATGATTAAGAAATTACCCACACAAAGAAAACAACAAATCATTTTTCTCTATAATACACAGTCGATGACAGTAGAAGAATACATATATATATATACACATGAAAAAGACAAGTATGCAACAATAAAAAGACTCAGACTGAAAGAAGATCAATTCTTGATTTCAGAAAAAGATAATGGCAGGACTTCTTCTAACACTTGTTGAAAGAACTTTTCATATATGTTGAAATAACTTTCACTGCCACATTGCAGTGGTGGTTATAACACTAAAATACAGACAGCCAAGTATACCAGAATAGCCAATTTTATGTGTCACAGCCAGTCTAAATTACATGAAAAAACATTCACCTAGGGAAAACTTTCTGAAAAGCAAAGTTGCAAGCAGGGAACTCCAATAAGGCAGAATTAAGAGCGTCCTGAGCCACATGAAAGCCTGAGCAGGGGTGGTATTATAGTGAATAGAGCACTGGCCAGATACTGCAAGATGGTTCCAGGAGAAAGTGGAGCCCCACCCCGCCCAGCATCCTGCTGCTTCACACACTCCAGTTCTTCCTTTCTCATAGGCCAACCTTCTGATTTCAAACAATATCTTCACAAAAAAAAAAAACCCAAAACCACAAATATGAAGTTCAAGGAATAAAAAGTGTTTTTTAGCCTTGCAGGGGGTTGGAACAGGAAGATAAACCATATGTTAATACTCCAGTCTTCTCAGGTTGAGGTTTTGCAGGAAACTGAATACACACAATCGCTTTTAAAAATGGGAATAGAACTTAAAAGGTCTGTAGAAGGCATACTAGCTATCCTTCCACGCACCTGATGCAAATTCTCTGAATTTCCACACACAGGTGTATAATTTGATCTGATGCCTTTCCAGTGGGACCACTTGAGTCACACAAAATAAGTCAGCGCAAAGACCTATCAACCTGCCATTAAGTAAAATAGTCTTTTAATTAAATTATGTATTACTGATGCTCCAATTCCAAATATAACTATACAACCACAATAGTTTTACCAGCCATTATAGATCATCCAGCTCTTAGGCATGAGCGTTCCAAGCTTTTGCTTATTGAAATGCCCAATCTCTAAATGTTTGGAAAAATATTACTAGTTTTCCCAGGTTCTGGTAAGTTCAGGTCACAGTAGCACCTAAAGAAGACTGAGAGAGACTCTAAAAATGATAGATTATATTGCATGGAAGCTACAGTTTAAGCTCTAGTTTAAATATCAAGAAAAGCTAAGATAGGAAAATTGCTGTCAAAGGGTCTTCAGAATCAGACTCCGCTTTTTGTTCCAGGAAGCTCATGGTCACGGTGACCTTTGTGCTTGGCCACAGAGTTCGAGCTGTTCCCACCTTGATTGGTAAGATCAAAGAACACGCAATCACCTGCAACTGGATGTTGCAATAGGCTTAAATATGTATGAACTTGGCTGATTTGGGTAAGATTGCCTAGCTTTTACCTAATGGAATTTAACTTCTTAAGTCTGTACGTATGTGTGTGAAGAAAAGCATATTTTTGAGATCATTATGCACACATATTGGTATTCGGTGACTTCAAATTATGTATCTGTATCTATTAAAAGAATCAAAACACATACTTAGAATAATATCCCTGTTTCACAGACAAGAAAATAGAACAGGATCAGAAATGTTATAGAAAGGAAAGGTATTTTTTACCATATGGAAGCATCTAGTAATCCTGCAAAGAATGACAGCAGGCACCATGAATAGCTTAACAAATTGAAAGAATTGTTTAGTATGATAATTTGTACTTTTATGATATTTCACATTTTCAAAGCACTGCTGTAATTTCTAAAATGCAAAACTTAACTACTGAAATTAGTAACCCATGATCTTTATGTTTAACAGTATAAGCCATTCTATTTTTGAACTAGAGGTATTTCAACAGACTCATAACTTAAATGTGCTATATTTCTGTAGAAAACAGTAAGAAGYGTATCAAGTCCCAGAAAAACACATCATATATAGAAAATAATTGTGCATTGGCCTTAGCTTTCATTAGTACATATTAATGAAATTAATTGTCCAATACACAATGTGAAAGATATGTCCCTAATTTATGGCTTATTATAAGATCATCTTTTTTCATTATTTCATCTTGCTGAAGCCTCTAGAACACAAATGTACTGAGATCAATGAATGCAAAGAYGCAAATAAGATTATTTCCAGAATCCTTGGTTTAGATACCACTTAAAAGGTTCTAAATTTGGAATGCCTCATACAAAACAGTCTGGGTAAAATTTTTGTCATCCAACAATGAAAAATACACAAAATAACTATGAGAAACAGCTATTCAAAATGACATTCTAAGTCAGATAAACAAGAATAAATAAGCTGACACCATACATATTCTTTTATAGTTCCTAGTATATGGATTGGCTTGTGTTCAAATCTTTTTTCAAGAATCTCATAAATGCGATGGGGAATCTGTCAGAAGGAATGAAGGTAAACTAAGATACTTGCTTGGCACTTTCCTTGGTATTTTTGTCTGGTTCCTCCCTCAGCTAGCAGGTGGTAAGTCCTTAAATGCAGTTTCTTAAGGAGGATACTTAGAATAAATTCCCTGCAAATTTGCATTTGTGGTTTGGAAACCTGAGCCTGCTGCTGTGGTTGGAGCAGCTCAGTGACTGACCCTGATTCACACACTAACCCAGAAGCTGGAGAAAACAGAGCAGCATCTACCACTGATCAGTCCAACGTAGCAATGAAGCAGGCTTCATCTCTGGAGCCAACTGTCCTTCTCTGCATGGACTGGTGCCTTCCTCAACACTTCCTACACTAGCCCCTGACTAATGGCACAACTGAGTTCCTCTATCATCAGAGGAATTATGCATGACAGCAAAGGTTGAGAGTTCTTCCATAACATAATAAAAACGGAGGAGGCTTATTTCTTTACACATTGCATTCATGAATATGCAAAAAATGAAACATGACATACAAAGACAAGACCAGGAGACATTTACATTCATGACATTTTGGTTTCTATTAAAAGTTCATTCTCTGAACATTTTAATAACCTTAGGAATCCAAAAAGCAAGGAAGATTTGAACTGGAAAGCTTTGGTGACTGAAAAATAATTAGTCGTCTTCACATCCATTTTCATCATCCCTATCAATTTAAGAGACATGCCACATAGCATGGTACCCCAGATTTTAATTAGATGGCTAGCAAGCTGCTCCAGAGCCAAAGCAGGCTGCCAAACACAATTAAGCAGGCTGCTAGGATATAGTACAATATTATAGGGATTTTCTTTTTACAAAGTGAGATTTAGAATGGAAACCATCTCAGACACCTCAGAGAGCTAGCAGAAAAACTTTAAAGCCTGGATTTGCACACACTTTTAAATAACAAAATTTCAATTCTAAATTGTTTTCTGGCATAAAGTRCTTCAGATGCCCCTGTTGACATGGGAGAGGACATCTGTTCAGACTTCTGCAGCTGCAGACACAGCACCAGTTTCAGCAGGTAGGAGCCTGATGGCTGTTTCCAGAAGGGAAAGACACAAGGCACAGAGCACATGGTGTTGGAAATGCCAGGTACTTCTACTTACTGCCTCTTACGATGCTTCTGTTGTGATATCTTAGACAGGATACACACTATTTCATATTCCTCCATTAGTCATCAACTTTAACAAAAGATTCTTGCAACATAACATTTTAAACTTAAGAAACTTCATCAGGAGAGTTCACAGATTCACAGAATATTTAAGGTTGGAAGGGACCTCTACAGATCATCTAGCCCAACCTTCCTGCTCAAGCAGGCACACCTAGAGCATGTGGCACAGGGTGGCATCCAGGYGGGTTTTGAAGACCTCCAGAGTAGGAGACTCCACAACCTCCCTGGGCAGCCTGTTCCACTGCTCTGTCACCCTAATAGTAAAGAAGTTGCTCCTCACCTGGAGACGGAACTTCTTRTGYTTCAGYTTGTGGCCATTACCCCTYGTCCTATCGCTGGCCACCAGTGAAAACAGCTTGTCCCCTTCCTCCCTGCATTCTCCCTTCCTGAACTTATACATATTAATCAKATCCCCTCTGAGCYGTCTCTTCTCCAGAGAAAACAGGCCCAGCTCACTCAGCCTCTCTTCATACGAGAGAYGTTCCATTCCCTTAATCATCCTGGTTGCCCTTCTCTGGACCCTCTCCAGAAGCTCCACGTCCCTCCTATACTGGGGTGCCCAGAACTGCACACAGTACTCCAGGTGCGGCCTCACCAGAGCGGAGTAGAGGGGCAGAATCACCTCCCTTGACCTGCTGGCAACRCTCCTCCTGATGCAGGCCAGGATCCCATTGGCCTTCTTGGCCACGAGGGCACACTGCTCACTCATGGTTAACTTAGTGTCAACCAGGACTCCCAGGTCCCTCTCCGTGGAGGTGCTTTCCAGCAGGTCCACCCCTAATCTGTACTGGTGCCTGGGGTTATTCCTCCCCAGGTGCAGGACCCTGCACTTGTCCTTATTGAACCTCATGAGGTTCCTCTCTGCCCAACTCTCCAGCCTGTCCAGSTCCCTCTGGATGGCAGCACAGCCCTCCGGAGTGTCGGCCACTCCACCCAGCTTGGTTCCTAYGTGCTAAGAATATATATTTATAGTCTTGTAAAATCACTTGCAATACCTTTGCCAGGATGTAAGTTTAAGAACTCCTCTATATGAGGTATTTGATACATAGCAAAACTCTAGCATGGAATAATTATATTGCAATAAAGTCACATTTATTTAGGAATTGAATGTCCACTGGCAAATTGTGGGCAATTTTACACAGTAAATTCCACTGGTCAATTTTATTTAAAAAAATAAAACTTTAAAAAAAAAAAAAACAGTAATTGAGAATCAGCATACTGTCCTACCAACATTTATTTACATTTACTGTATTGGCAGATAGTTTACAGCACATTATCAACTATATGCTTACACCATAGCATGACACAGCATGAAAATATCTAGATGCTATCTAGCCACTTCTTTATTCTACGCCTCAAGTTATGCTTCATTTTTTCATTTATAACTCAGGTTGAAAAAAAATGTTCATTATAAACCTAGAATTACTAACAGTGGAAAACTGGGCTTGTAGTCAAGTTCAATAGTCTTAATTTATAGTCACAAATCCTGATCCCAGAGCCTGAGATTAATCTACTGAAGTTGTTAGCTTTTTAATGGGATGAAAGCACTATTGTAGCRGGTTATATTGACTAAGGGTGTCTTGCTCACTACTTTCACTGTGCCAAATCTGCTGTTTTCCTCTCTTGGTGATGAAAGGCTTTGAACTCGCATGGCCTGATGAATCAATACAGCTTCACCCTGACTCCCTCAATGATGTAAACTCCACTGCCCCTAGTGATTTCAGCTGCTTGTCTCCTGATGAACATGTACTTTTGGCAAAGCTTGCCAAGTCAAAATAGGTATTTTATATTCATCTACAACTCTAGCTCTCTTAACTTATTCACTGTTCTTGATGACTCCCAGCTATCCTTTCCAGGTAAGGTATCCTTTAAAGTTTACAAGTTATATTGTTTTCCCTTCCTTTTTCTTATTAGGCTCTCTTCTTCCTAGCTGCCTGATAAACTCAAATCATACTACAACGTTAGGTTTGTTTTGCACCAACCAGTAACATACATTATAGCAATTTCATTGCACTTGTCTTTTCACTACACTTTCAAGAAAAAGAATAAAATAATAATCACAAAACTAAGTGATTAGAAGTTAGTTTGTACAAGCACAGGACTCGGACATCTTTGCACTSTATATTTTAGAACAGCCTGAGAGACAATTATTTTCCCTGTGTCCCCAAGCAGGTCAACTTCTGTCAAGTCAGACAATTCTATTGTTAAYGTCCAAAAAAGGGTATTTTACCACCTCACATAGTACTTTAGAAGAATAAAATAACATACATCATAAAAGCAAGGCAGCTTATACATCAGTGGGAAAGGCGAGGACTTCTGGTGTACTGTAAATTCACCTCTCAGGATCTTTTAAGGCAACCTGATGGTTTGTATGAAAGGTCAGAGTCTCAGACTGGATAAACATCAAGCTCTTCAAATATCATTATTTATATTTGTTGAATATCCAGCCTTCACTCATGTCTAGTAAGTGCTTTTAATCAGCCTAAATTTCCAAATTTCCCATTTCTGAATATTGACTGATAAAGAAATCTAAAAATTTCCACAAAAATTATTGAGGGAACTTCATCAGTGACATTACTAGATAAAAAGAGGTAGAATTTTTCTTGTCCAGRAAGTTTCCTGTGTTTAAGTTCGTGCCCACTTGCCTCTCATCCTACTGCTGGACAACACAGAGAGTCTGGCCCATCCTCTGTAGGCTCTCCCTTCAGATACTTACACACAGTGGTTAAGATCCCCCAAGTTTTCTCCAGGCTGAACAGTCCCAGCTCTCTCAGTCTTTCCTCATAAGAGAGATGTTCCAGTCTTTTAGTCATCTTAGTAGCCCTGCACTGGGCTCACTCGAGTAGCTCCATGTCTCGCTTGTACTGGGGAGCCCAGAGCTGGCCACAGTTTCAGCAGTTGTCACAGATTTCCATCTCTGATCTCCTTGATGGAACAAGCTAGACTCTTTCGGTCTGCTATCACCAGTGTCCCAATTCCTTGATTATCATTCTATGTATCTTACTCAGTTTAAGATCGTCTTTCTTGGATTTTGATGGCCTAAGCCACTCCAACACATTCCAAATAAGAGTCACACCAATAGCTCAGGCAATTGAAATAATGTTTTGCGCCCCTCTCTGGAATATCTTGTCTGACACATCAAAGGAGAATGCTGTCCTTTGCACAACATGCTGTCACACTACTGTCTCAAGGCCATCTGCCACTGAGTAATAAGCTAGGACCCAGTCCCCCCCTTAAAGCCTCCTGTTTGCAACAGAAATCTCTATTATTCCAGTGCTCAAGGTCCAGCACAATACTCCAGTCTTTTCAACGGTGTTTTACATATCTATAATATCAAGTGTCATTACTACCCTCCTATTTCTGTGCCAAAGCTATTAAAGAGAATTTTATATTTGTGCAAACTTACCTTCTTCCCCACACGATAAACCTGAGAAGGGTACTAGTTACAAAGTAGATAAGCTAGTTTCCATTTCTACATACTTCCTCCTTTTAACTGCCCGGTCTACAGTTCTGTACTCTGCAACACATTCTGTCTTTCAGATCTACTTAATTATTTCTAATCAGGTTTTAGCTTATACTCTGCTTCTTTTCACAAATAAAACCCATACGTATTTCATTTAAAAAATCCATCATTTCTCCTTTTTGACCAAGTCGGTCGAAGTCTGGGCCCTCACACATGGTTTCCAGATGGCGATCTGATGATGACTAAATCACCATTCATACAACATTTTAATCACACAGATTTAAATTAATTTTTTTTTWAAAAAGACCACTCTCAATCAATACTAGCTTACTGAGGTATGAGTAGTGGTAAACTGTGGCCCAGAATAAGTCACTTYGTTAATGTCATTATATTTTTTTTCTATGAAGTGGTCGCTTTTGTTAAAAATAAGGTATTTTCTCAATAGCAAATTTGATCAAGGAGAAAAAGATGCTTAACAGGAGTATTAGGTTAGTATGATGGTAATAAACTAATTAAAATTGAGAATGACTGCTGATGCTATGTATCGCTCAATGGAAATGATTTTTTCAACTGCTGTCACTATTACTATTCTGTGTCTTGGAGCAATAGGCAGCAGTGATTATTTTATCCATATCTTTGATGTTCTTTAATAAATTCTGGATCAAAAGTTGGCAGCTTTATGCTGACACAAATGAAATAAATTAGTTCTTAAGTTTTACTGTGAAAGAAATTGTAAAAACAGGCACTGACATCTGGGAACTGTTGTTCTGAATACAGATCAGACGATAATTTCACAACAAATACCACCTAACTCAGGCCAAAAAGAAAAATTCACTGAGATGTAGCTAGAATATATGCATGAAACAAATTCATAAATAGACAATAAGCTATTTTGAATTAATTCAAAATATCTCCATCTTAATTGCATGTGCCAATCCAATTTCCCCCATCTAAATTTTTCTCTATCATCTATTGATCCAATTTATCTGTCAGATTTAGAGAGGGAATGTGAAAGAACTCTGGTCTGTAAGAATGACTACTACAGCAATCCACAGATTCTGGGTTTTGCCTTATAATAAGAATTTATTGTTATTTTTCATCTTATATAAGGTATGTTAAAATTACTAGGCTTTTAGCACTGTGCGAGTACATAGCTGTCCAGTTAAACTGCCAGAAAAGTCATTTCAGCGGTGCTACCATTTTTTAAATTTCTATCTTGAAGCTGACCTAAAGTAGATGTATGGCATCTGCATACTCTCAGCACCGCTAGCTCCCAACAAAAAAAACTACTTGCTATTAAAAAATCTTACTGTAAGAACAAAGATTTAAATCAACAGCCGCAACAACTTACCTTTATGTAAGTGTTGGCTAGAAAAAAATATGTATTTATTCCTGTGTACCCTGAAGCATTTTTAATAAAATACTAAACCAGCTCTTTTTCTTGACCGTTTTCAGAGTAAATGCCCACAATGGCAACAAAGGTTAATCACTCCGTGTTTGTCACCTTTTTCTATACCATAGAATTTAGACAATCTTGCTGACTTGCAATGACTCACTGTACTTGTTCAAGGTTCGTAGAGTTTGAGAGAGATTATGAAAACAAAGCATTGCCACTGGAAAAGGAAAGACTTTAGACAACTACAAATTGTACCTCTTGTTGTATACCTATTTATTGTAGGCATTTTAGTAGAGAGTTTGACAGTGAATTGAGCTCTCATAAGCTCAACATAAGCTCTCACATGGCACAACAAAATCACTGGAACCACTTGATCTTCAAATACACTGGACCAGATCCACATTTGAAATATAWTCTGTTGCTATTCATTGCAATGCAAAACATACATGCACCTACATAAAAGGATTTTTTACTTTTTATAAAAATGCATTGAAATGCATTAAAAGTGAATCAAYGACTCTTAACTCACTCTTCAAAGTGGTCCACTAGAAAGAACTAGATTTAAAGAACTCCAAAAACTCCAAAGAACAAGCCTTTTTTTTTTTGATGCTAAGAAACTCTAACAAATTTGGAAGCACTTATATTTTATCAATGTCACYTCAGATCAACATCTCAAAACAAGTGTTTTTCTTACTTGGAAATATTTTCAATTCTTTATAAAATTCACTCTAACAATAAACTGTGATCCATATGCAAAAAGAAAATGTCAAACTGAAGTACCTCAGGAAGGTACCGGTTCATCCTTAAGCTGTGACCTGTCAACCTGTGTTTTCCCTTGTAGTTATAGTAAAAAGCTGCTTCTGTTGTGACCTGATCTTAATTTTATCCCAGTTATTCCATGACAGATCTTCAAAAGAAATACTTAAGAAATAATGAAAGTCACCCAAGAGGTTATTGAGGATAACATGTATATTCTTTTTTTTTTTTTCCCTCCCCTTCTTCTGAAGGAGTAATCATTAATGCAGCTTTGTAGTTAATAYAACTCTTTCAAAACCTTACAAAATTTGTCTTAATGAAAAGATCTGGAAAAAACATCAAAGAAAGAATGCTATTATTACAGCTGATCTGTAATCTGACATTACAGAGACCTACACAGATTAATAGGAATAGTACAAGACAAAGAAAAGCCTATACAGAAATTCCCACAGAAAAGATGAACTGATTTCCTAATGAATTTGGGCASCTAATTATATACCTATGATGCTACTCTTAATATACAGGTCCTCTCTTTATTACTGTTTTTAGTATAATCTGTATTTATGATGTGTAACTATGTAATTAGAGAAATGAGAGACATTAAACAAGATCGTACTGCTATTTTCTCTTTGCTTTTGGGAACTGTTGCAGCACATGCATTGCCTCTAAAGGTGCTCAGTGATAACAAACACAGTGGAAACAAGTGGCAATGCAAATCAGCCACCACACTTTACCAAGAATTCCAAGAGCAATTATGAATTACTACAAAGCATACTTCATATCGAATCCAAACAAAGCCAAGCCAGTCATTTGTATACATCTCTTAACTAAAAAAAAMCCCATCAGTTTAGCAAAATGAAGCAAAATGTGCTTGCCTATGTTTACATGTTGTGTGTATAGGCATATATGCCCTCAGAGAAGTGAAAGTGAATCAATGTCTGCAGAAGAGATTAAGTTCAAGAGATCAGATTCACATYTTCTTAAAAGACAGCTTTACATCACAACAGATTTGCAAAAACACAGGACACCAGTACTGAACTAGCCCGTGTGATAAGATGGAAGCAGTAGCAGAGTTGGCCTGCAACATAAAGAGCAAGAGGAGCTGCACTTGTCATCACTCATGTGCTCTTGTCGTACTTGCCTCAGCTCCCAGACTTGGGGCATCAACAGAAATGTTTCAGATGAGAAAGCAAAGAACATTCAAGACAAGCTTAAAGTCTTCAAACTCAACCCCAAAACAGCTTATCCATCTCTCATTTCCCTCATAAAAGATATCTTGCTAAAGCAAAATGAAAGCAGCAGCATTTGGCCTCTCAGGCTGTACATTTCTCTGCATTCTTTATACACTTTTTTTTTTAATAGAGAAAAATTTGGTTCTAAATGAAGAAATCACCAGGCAAAGCACAGGYAGCTCCTGCTCCGTCAGAGCACAACAAAATAAGCCTAGGTGTTGACTTAAGCCCAGGCAAATCTGAGACTTCTGCTCTGTCCATGTAGGATAAATCTTCAGCCGTTGCCATGACAACACTAACATMTCCTCATTCTGTGAAGTGCTTTTAGTTTAAATATTGTATAAATGACCATAAATCTTTCATAGTTTTCATGCAGCTATTGTTTAAGAATAGTACTCCTTCTCTTAGTTTTGCTGGAGGAAGAAATACTATAAAAAARCAGGCATGCTGTATTCACTGAGTAATGAGAAACACCAACCTAGCATAAATGTAATATTCTTTATGAAAAGTAGAAGTAGAGAATAAAGCAAGATCCTCTGTACCCTGATGGCAGAAAAGGTCAGTTTCAACAAATTTTGTGACTTGAAAAATTCAAACATGTTGAAACATTCACTTTCAGAGTGAATATTTTGGGGATGTTTTCAATTAATAGCCTTTGAGACTTAAATTTTTAAGTCAATTTGAACAATATTTATAAACCAAATTTTGTTAGGAAAACAACACTCCCATCTGTTCCTACTTGAGTTTCCAAGCACAAATGATGTCATGCTTTCCTTCAGGGGCATCATTCTTCTGAGAATCTGTAAAAAATCTTGAAAAAGAGRGTTACAGATTCTATTATCACTCACATGTAAATCTTTAACAAAGCAATGCTATTGTTTTCAATTTTGTGTTCAGAAAAGAATTTGAGATAACCCTGGAAATAAATTATCTTTCTAGTTTCATAATAATCAATTAAAAGTTTTAGAATAAGYGTACAGTAGCAGAAAGAGAAAACTCAACAGCCAGCTTTTCCAGAAAAACAGCTTTTCCTCTGCAAAAGCTTAGTAAGATGTTCACATAGGTATAAGAACACAAAACTAGCTGCCAGTTCATTCATTCTTGCCGCTTCACATCCCTGGCTTCAATACCCATCAGCTGTTGCAACTGAGATTCCTCTTAAGTGGGAGGGATAAAGGCAGCTGTTTGCAGAGAGAAATGGTAATTTCTGTCCACACTGGTACAAAACAGGGATGATTTCACTGAGGACCGAATGCAGCTCCTCATTCTGGCAGTGCACATGACCTACCAGCCACTGTTAACACGACAGCCAGCAAGTCAAGTCACTGCTCTTARCATACCCACACCCCAGGTTTCTGTGCGCACACACAGAGTATAAACCTCTTTGTGTGAGCTCTTTGTTTTATGACATTTTCCTCCCACAGGACAAAAATTGCTCTTTTATATCCCTCCAGTGATGACTGTGGCAGTCAGAAGGGATTAGTATCTTACAATATATRTATAAATCTTCTATTGCTCCAGAATAAGATGATACTGAGGGACAGGTTTTTTTTTCCTTTGCAAACACAAAGCAATGCTGTAATGACTTCTAAGGAAATTCATGAGATGAGATTAGGCTCATCTTTAATTATTCCTTCTATTTTATTTATAGATAGATAAATAGATAGGCATTTCATCTTCTTATTTTTCTTGTAGGCTCACTTTCCATAGCTGCTGTAGCATTTAAATAGAGTTAATCAGTTCCCTCCAGAGCAAAGGCAAGTACTATAAACAGAACTGCCTGGCTCAAGGGATGTTCAGCAAATGTGTTCAATCAACACTTGCTCCTTCTGGAATAAAGAAGATGTGGCTCTGCATCAGATATGGCTATTTTCTACTGTTTGAACAGTGTGACAGTCTCTCTCTACACCATAATATGATTTGGATTGAAGGTAAAAGGCCATAAGGTTATTCTAAAAATTGCAATGCAATGTCCAGTTTTCATCTAATAAGGATTATCCAATTTACATCTGAAAACATGCACCTACTACAAATATGCAGGTTATAAAAGAGTGCTGGGTAGGGCTGGACCTGAGGCTAGGAAAGCAGATTTAAATTCCCTGTGCTACGTTTCTTATTCAAGATAAGCATGCTAATTACTATCACTAGAATAAAAAGTTTTATTAATTGAATGACTAAAATCTTGAATCAGAGTATTATCCTGTTTTTTTTTTTTTTGAGATTAATATACACATCTCGAAGTTAATTATAATTAAAATCTTCAAGTTTACTATGAACATAGCATTTACTTATAGCTGAACTGGTACACGACTCTAAGGGCAACAGTGATAGATTAATCAGTTCTAATATGCATTAAGGAAAGGATCTTTCTGAATGCAATCAATAAATATGCATCAAATAGTCACTCTGATTCCGATACCATCCAAGAAATTGATATTTTAAATCACATTTATCATCGTACTAAAAGTGATAAGATTACTGAAATTCTCATAAGTATCTCTCTCTCTCTCTCTCTCTCACACACACACACACACACACACATTATTTTAGTAGATTGGAAGTTAATTGTAAGTTACAAAAAGATTTGGAGCTTTTCTGACCTATCACCTTACATTCTGGAAATCCATTAAGGAAAGACAACTCGGCGTCATCCTTGCATCCTTGTAGGCTGCTTTCATCTCTACAGCCAGGCTGTATTACAGTTGAGTCAGATATTTGCACTCATTAAGAACAAGGACCAAGTTTTAGAAAACGCAAGTTTACCAAACATTGCCTTCCCAAACAGGAATCCTTGCTTGGGCTGGAATTTTCCCTTTAAACCTCCTTATTACGAACTCTTTTGAATGAGCATGTACTGATCAGTTTTGCCTGTACTGTTTAATTTTGATAGCATACTTAGTCAAGGCATCACTCTCAACTTCCTTACTAATGCAAGGCAGTCTGAAATGAGCAACTTTTTGCCAGACCTGAAGCATATTATTATGTAGCTTATTAATAAGCAAATACATTCACATAATGTAAACATGTTTCTGCTGAGACAGCTCAAGCCCTAGCACATACCATGACACGTAATTTGAGAATCACTTCTTGCATTATGGTAGGGAGAGTAAGAAGTGCACCTTTTATTTTATGATTGAAATGGTATGTGACAGAAATGCAAATTTGAGGATGTGTTTACAACTTCTTCACATTCACCATTTGGATGTTAGCATGAGTTTTTACACACTTCTGCTGTCTATATGTTTCCTGCAATATCATATAACAAAAGCATTTAGATAGYTCAATATACTTTTCAAATGAGCTAATCAAGCAAGTGAACTGCAATTCCTATTAAAGTCTAAAACAATGACTCCCAGAAAGCAAACAAGCACTTTTAGATGGAAGGGGCATGCAAGAAATCCTCTTTTTTTCAGACATACAACTGTAACTACTTTAGAGACCTTCTTTCACAGTTCTTCATTTTTTTTCCAGAAAGTTAAACCACAGTTTAAGTGCCTGATACTCATGCGACTACCTGACACACTCTGCGCTTTGATTTACTACGTTTCCACCAAATGTTGGGGGACTGCATCCGCAGAGAATAAGTCTTTCCCAAACTGATATCCAGTTGACAAATTAGACACAGAAAAAAAAGGTGAGACAAGAAGAGGTAACTGTCAAGACTTACTCCAGCAGTAGCTAAGAGAGTTTTACTTTTTTATCTTCTCCCAGCTAACCAAAACATGGCACAGATGGTTTTGGTTGCTCCTGCTCTTGGCTGCTCTGCCTTGCTGCTGCCACATGCTCCTCCATTAGCTCTAAGGAAGCGCACGGAGAGCAGAGTGCCAGGAGCTCCAGYACCAAGCTCTCTGCAGCAACCTGCACTCACACAGTTTGATACATCTGGGACATGACATCTTTTCAAGCGATACCTCAGCCAAATCTGCAATTCAGATTTTTGCTTTCTGAAAAGTCAACCATTCACAGCATATATGATGTCAGCAGGCACAGCCAGGTGCATTTAAGTTCCAGCAGCACAAAAAGGTCCTTTCAGCAACTGCATAGCCACAAAAATGCTAAGGCAGACATGATCTGTGTTCATTTGCCTCCATGTATTTAGCAGATAAGAATTGGTCACCCAAGTCAAGGGAATTAATTCACAACAAGTTGAAGGTGGTTTATGCAGTTGCAGAGCCAGAGTATCTTACAAATATGTGAAAAAAAAACCAAAAATGTTGTGTGCATGCCTACATGTGGAAAAAAATGCCTTGTCTTTTTGGTGATTTAAAGAAAGAATATTAATTGTCATCTCTAGCAGATTCATAGACACTTCCTATGTCTCTGAAAAGTGCTTATGTCTCGAGTTACTCTGAATGGGTATACTCAAGAAGATAAATATTAGTGTTCCCTAGCATTTTTATATAGCATTCCCATGCTGAAATAACAAAAATATTTTTCAACTTGTCATAAAGCAAAGGAAAAAATTTAGAAACTAATAAACAGCTGGCACTTTACAAGGAAGCAGGGCTTTCTTGAAACACTTTCAAGACATCTGGCTTGAGTGTGCAGCCCAGTGCAGCCTAACCTTCCTTGATGAATTGCTCTTAGTTAAAAGTAAGACTAGTTTTGAAGTTAAATACTGAAATACAAGGTACTTCAGTGGTATTTTAATTATCAAGACAATCACGATGGCTAACATGTGCTGTATTTCAAAGTTCTGGTTTTATAATTGTTTACAAACCCACCATTGGAGAGTCATGTAGGTCATTCAGCATGTCAGTCCATGTGATATGAACTCCAGGAGTCTAAAGGGCATTCTGTTACTGTTACAAACTTAATGTTCATATGTATACTGTAAATAAATCATTCTCATTTAAGTTTCAGAATTTTACAAGAGAATAATAATATAATGAATAAATAATAACTGGACTCTAGAGGGTACACCTTACAGAAAAAATATTTATGAAAAAAAATTACAGCTGCCTGTGCTGCATCCCAATGAAAAATATTTCCCATCACAGATATTATTTATATGCAACAAAGGGTAAGGACTTCAGTCTCTGAGCACCATCACATTTCTGGTACTTCTGACAGTCTAACTTCAAAAATTAACAATATTTTTTTCTTCAACAATTTTCAATATTCCTTTAATAYGATTTTCAATATTCCTCTAATCATATCTATGGAATTCCCAGAGCAAGCACAGCAAAGTGAGAAAGGGATAGTCAAAAAATAAGTCACCTGAGGAATACACTCCAGCAGTACAGCCCTCCACAGCAATAAGCTTGCTCACTTACTCCTCTCCCTTAGTATCCTGAAAGTCTAATACAAGATATAACTAATCTCTGCATTTACACTGTGAAAATCATCTTTTTCATTTGAAATTCTCAGATATTCACATTCACTGCCCAAATTTACTCCCCTTATATTTGTTCACCTGGGAGTTCACCTGCRATGCTTCAAACTTGCTTCTAAACTGTCGAATGTACTGCATTTAATGTAAATTTATACATAAATATTATATTTCCACTGGCATTGGACTAAACTCTCGAGTTCCTTAAGTGAACTGTAAGGGCTACATTAAAACCAGCAGCATCTGCAGTTGTAATTTCATGTTTTTCCCCCAGTGGGTTCTAATATATTCTACAAGAATTTGCATCAAATCCAAGACACATCATATTAAAAAACAAATCTTCCTGATTTCTGTTTTTAAGTTACTGGAATAAAACAATGGGTACCAAGTTTCATACATAAAATRAGCAGTCATGCAGTATATCTTTTCTTTGCCCTGTCCCAACAAACTTCCATTTTCAAATGCAAACCTTGAAACCCAAATATTAACCACAGCAATTGTATTTATACCTATTTGGGGGAAAAATATTTTCAACTAATGACATCAATTAAGATACTGCAGACTACCATAAAATAGTGAGTATTAAAAATCATATCAATACTTACCACATATACATGGCTTTTTGG
The DNA here is from genome assembly GCF_003342845.1 of Nothoprocta perdicaria. Taxonomy (NCBI): domain Eukaryota; kingdom Metazoa; phylum Chordata; class Aves; order Tinamiformes; family Tinamidae; genus Nothoprocta; species Nothoprocta perdicaria. Next base: position 4,118,415 of record NW_020455499.1, on the reverse strand, counting down.
GAATGACTCCATACTATGCTCCTAATAAATATGTCATATTCTAGTATTTTTAGAATCACTCCGTTGTCATTTTCAGTCCTTTCCCTGATACAAGGCTTAATGCTGCAATATATGCGTTTGCTTAGACCAAAGCTAAGTTATTCAGAGTATAGAATGAAATTCTGCACTTAATTTACATGACACCAACTCCGTTTACCCAAGCAAAATGAGTAACCATGCTTGTTCAAACAGACCAGACTTTATCATACATTAAAGAAAAACTGTCTCAAAAGACCAGAGTGAAATTTCCACATGAATACAGAACACACACTTCTCTTCTCTGGAATCACTGAGTATCAATTCTGCTGCAGAAAGCACGCCTGAACATACCAGGTTTTCCAGGTAGTTATTTTTCCCCCTCACTGTCACTGAAAGTTATGATGCAAACTTCATTTAATGAATACCTTTGCTAACCATCTTAGACCATGCTGGAGATGACTAACATAATTCATCTGAAAATAAGGAAGACTTCAATTCTTCATCAGTCTAAGGTTCTAGTACATGTGCAGAGGCAGTCTCATTTATAGCAAATTTAAACAAATTCAAATAAATGCAAACAAAGAAGAAAATAACACCTGCCTACTTTGAAACTTCCCTCTCTCTCAATCCCTCTCCTTTTTCCCATTCTTTCCACAGAGTAGAATAGCTCTACAGTTTTATAAACTTACTCCAGTAAGTAAAATTACTTATTCCAGTAAATCTTGGATGTATCAATGAAATAGTCAAGAAATGTACTACTACGAAAAAGGTTCTTTTTCTTTCCCCCACTATACCTAGCTTTCATAACCACCATATAAATCTGATGATCCAGACCCTCCTTTATCAACTTTTGCAAGCATTTCTTTTATGATAGACCAGAGCTGTCTATGGTAGTTAAAGTTCATCCCCYGCCAATGACTGATTGCCCACTGCTGAAATTCTCAGTTTCAGAGAAATACTGAAAGAAACTTGAAATAGTCAGTTTGGCAAGTGAGAGCTCCTGCATTTTGCAGAATCAGGTGCTACATAGATATCAGACTATGAAACAGATAAATCCAAGATTAAAAACATTCCCTCATGCTAACAGTGTTAACATTTTCTCAGTTTTTACTATTACATGGACAAGTTGTTAGTATTTCAGTTCTTCTGATAGCTCTGGTCTTAAATAGTGCAGTTACAATCTATATTAGTACAGAAAGTTGAACTTAAGACAAAATCAGCTTGCTACCCTTCTGGACCTTAATGGATTTTAAGCATCAATGCCTGAAAAAGAGGTGAGAAAAAAATAATCTACTAATAACTATTCATTTTTGATAAAGGACCCTCACTGGTCAAACCTTAAGGCAGCTGGTCACAGTAGCGGGTATTGTGCAAAAAGCACAGATGAAATCCTGGCTCCGAAGTCAATGCCAAATTCAAGATGTACTTTTGAGCAATTCTTAGCCCTTCTGACTCAGCTTTTGAACTGTCAGTTGAGTGGGAAGTGTGAATTGAGGAAATGTTTTCATGAGTTTCCTCATTTAGCCACTTCCCYATAACATACATTGGCAGAGCTAAGGGGAAAAAAAATCTGCATACTGTTCACTGTTTTCTGAGTGAATTACTCAGCTTTTTATTTAAGCCAACTTTTACACCTCACAGAGTTACCAGAAATGCTGAAGGCTACAGTTCTTATTCCTCCAGACAAAGAACTAATAAGGAATAATTCTGTAATAAGGAATAATTCTGTATTGTAATCTGAGGTTTTTTGTTGTCGTTTGTTTTTGATTTTTCTTTTTTTTTTTTCTCTATTTTAGCATGTCTTTCATCAAATACATCTGAAGTTTAGCCTGCTAAACTTCAAGCTATTATGGAAAGTAAAAAAAAATGTTTGGAGGCTTTTAATGAAAAAAATGAAACATATATGTCTATTAAACAGAATATAAATGACAACATTTATATTCTTCATAATATTTTCAGTCACTCATATTTTAAACATGATAATAACTTCAGCAGGCTGGGACTGATAAGAAGGCAAAGGTGTCTCTGATCATTGCTTTGACTGGAAGGAGCAGTCAGGACTCTGAGGTCCGATTTCCAGCTCTTCTTCTGACTGACCCTGTCACTTTTACAGAGTATGGTACAAAATGGGAAGTTTAAAGATCCCTGTAAGAGTCGCAACTTGATAAGTTGAGCTTTTCTTTACAAATTCACAAAAGAGAGAGTAAGAACCATCCATCTGTCTTTGAAACGCTTCCATAAAAAGGGACAAACTTTCAGATTCCTTGGCTGAGAGAACAAAATGTTAGGATGCACTATAAAAATCAACTTGGTGAGAAGGCAGATGAAAGCAAAGGACATAAAACTTCTAGCAGATGGAACAATTACCCAGAAATTTGGTGTTGGTTACTGAGAGCCTTTTGAAATGTGAAGACATATGACGTGAAGGAACCCATTACAGAATCTCGAAAGAATTTGGTTCTAATGATAAGGCATCTTTGACACTGTAGTGGTTTCTTGGGCTTTCTGTTGTGGCTTCTATTTCTTTGGAATAAATATGGTATTGAAAAAGCAATTAAATCTAGAGTGCACCAGAGCAGGAGCCTTCCGATGCCAGCCGGTTGGCAGCTTGAGAGCATTAAGCAAATGCAGTTGTCTGCCTACCTCACCTCCTTGGCAAATCACCTTGGCAAGAGTTGCTATTAAGATAGGCATGTGAGTGTAAATAGTGTGTATGAATAAAACATCCCAAAGCTGTCTACAGAGAGTCAGCCCAAAACTAACCATTCCAACCAACACCATGACAACCACGAGCCACATATTTTGCAACTAATACTGTGGTTTATGTACTGATAATCATCATTACGGCTAATCAACCTGAATACACAGTTTCCTGGCTACTGAGTCAGAACATGTCATTAATAAATCAATAAATCATTTTGATCCTTGTTTAATTTGAATTACATGAACCGAGAAGTTTTAGCCCCTACAACAAACATTCAAACTCAATGCAACTGCAGGAGAAAACCCCAAAGCCACTGCTTCCTAAATAGTTAAAATCTATTATTGCCTAAATAGTCTAGATGTCTACAATTAAAAAGTCCAATTGTAGGCTATAACGTGTATGGAGAGCTCCAGGACACACAGCACTTCCAGTTATAATAGCAGTGCTTTTAGGTATCTTACAGCTCCCTACGCATTTCATKCCAGCCTATCACTGTACTAATGTATCTCAGCATTTAAAGGCTTTCATAATTCTCTGTTCTCACAGAGTACAGAGAGAGGGTCCACAGTCTAATAAATGCAAAGAAACTGTAGTCATGGTCATTTGTTAGAGCACTGCTCTTTTAAGTGCAATAAGCCACCAAGAGTCATTAGTATATCCTCAGTTTGTAACATGGCTGCTTTTTATAGCAACAGCCATTATGTCAGCAGTCAGCAAAAATATATTTAAATGCATCTGTAAGCCTATTACAGTTGATTTTATTTTAAAGGTAACAATAATGAAATTAATTCAGTAAAAATGTAGGGAAAAAAGAATCCAAATACATTTTAGACCTAATCCTTTCCAATGGGTCAGATCACTTTAGCTTTTCTATGTCTTCCATTATGGCAGCAGTTTTCAGTTCTGGGCTGCTTTACTAATTGCTGGCCTCACTACAAAATGTTTACAAAGCAAAGCCCAAAATAACAAACAGCAAAATACACAACACTGGTTCCTCAAGGGACCAGTTTGTGTGTTGATGCATGACTGTAATATGAATAATTTAGAATCTTCTATGTCTGGAAAACCTTTTTACATAACTAAGATATAAAAAAGAGAAAGATTAAAAATAACTGTAATTTMTGGGATTTCTCAACATCATTAAACTATACAGTTAGAAGGGGAGTTTTGCATAGGTGAGCAAAGAGGATCTCTTATCTGTGCTAAATCATTTAATAGCTGTTCCTTAAAATATATGTGGTTATATGGCTTTCTCGTAGATGATCTTGTAGAAGGAAATCCCTAGTAGGAAGGAGGAAAGGCAGTACTACAGTACTCATCTCTCCTACTATGAAAGCGTTTAACAAGACATGCCAATTCTCTGCTTTTTGGAGACTTTAGTAAATGGTGTACGCTAGCAAGTCACACAGCGATTTTTATTTATGCCAGAGCACTCACAAGTACTGCCAGGATGCTAAAGCTGGGGCGGAGGGAAGGGAAGCAGACGAAGTGCTCAGTGCTACCAGTYGTGTGATACTGTAACTTCACTTAACTCTTCTGCGTGCAGTTCAACTAGATACCAGCTAGATCTTAGAATTCTCTGCTATATTCTGTCAGCTGTCTGTTAACAAAGGTGATATCCAAGTATTGCTTTTTTTTTTTTTTTTTGGCAGAAAATATTTATGCTTCCAAACAGCAGCCTCTTCCAAGACTAACAACCAGATATAATGCTTGAAATATAAAAATAACAATATTTCATATAAATCCCATTATCCATTTCATATCCCATTAGCAAAAATATAAAGCCCAAGTATCAAAAAGCATCTGGTGGCCAAGATCCTCAAATTGCATACTGCAGATAGGGGTTCCATATGTAATTCCTCAGGTTTTTAAGAGTTTAAATATTTCAGGAGAGCAAATCTTGAGAACTACTCAGGTTCATCAGGCTACATAGTCTAAACCCATATCTTAGGTTTAAATTCATTACTCTTTCAGATACGACAAACACACTGATCAACAACTATACATGTTTCTGCAAAGCAGATTATTCCATAAAAGACAAAAACTTCGAATACTGCTACTTCCTAAATTCTGATGTTTGCCAAAGGCAGGGCTGGAGAATCTGCAGTAGCCTAACAAACCCCTGAGACTCCTTCAAAGCAGACAGACCGAGTCAAACCCCTGTTTCTGTGCCTGTATGTGGGGAAATGCACAAAAGCAAATATATGACAAAAATCTGAAACATCTGTGCTTGTGAATCTAGTAAAATATGTGATTTACTGAACAGAGCCACTGGAAAAAAAAAATCCAGTGATGCTTCAAAACTTCCCTCGCGGATAAAGTGATGCGTTCAACTGGAGCAAAGGAACAAAAAAACCATGGCTCTGCACAGCCACCCCACTGAATGAAAGCCACTGCTTTACCAAGAGTGGATGACAACTGTAACTCCACTCTACTCTCCTGCCTAACGGTCAAAATAATACAACGGAACCCAAAAAATGCTGCAAAGCAGCTGAATGGTAAGGAAGCACCACCTCCATTTACTGTGTTGTTGCTCTCTCCAGTAATTTTGGTTCAAAACTGAACAAAATTACCCGCTAAGCCAAKTAAGTCTTGCAACCCCTGGTCAGACCACACTGCGCTATGTTATAGATGGTATTTCAAGGACACTGAATAATTTATATCAAATCACGCTTGTACTTCCAAACACTAAGACATCATAAGGTACCATTCCAGAATAGAAAACAATCACTATGTGAGATGGAAGGAACTAGTCCCCTTAGGCAAAATATTAGCTACCAAAAATATAAGTGAGATTTGCAAATTTCTTSAAGTGTTTTTGCCTTGCAAAATCAGTACCAGAACAGCTCATGCTGTGACATCGGTGTGACAAAGCACATAATCCATATACTTCCTCCAGGTAAGCATATCTAACTGTTCTTAAAGACAACAGGAACAGCATGTGTACCTCTGTACACAATTTTATGTTGTCACTCTAACGCTAAAATTATGAACAGGCCTGTAATTTGAAAAATATGTATTAAAAAAAAAAAATTGTACTAATTTACCCAGGAAAAAAGCATTGCTTTTGGAAGACAAGAACAGATGGAATTCATTATAGCAAAACAGTTTCACATTCCTGAAGGAGGAATGAGGAAATATATTTCTACAGATTACTCAATCAGTATAAAGATTGTAATTTTTTTTTTCTTAATAGAGGAAGTTTCAGTCTTTGTGCATTGTATCATCTCAGTCCAAAACATCTGCAGGAGAAGTTTCACAAATTTTGCTCTATACAATCAGCTTTTGATTAAAAAAAAAAAAAAAAAATCCTTCCTAATGTAACAAGAAGTTTTAAAGAATGCAGTTTTTAATTTTTTTTTTTTTTAAATGCTAGGGGTTTGAACCAGCAATGACACAACAGTTTGATGTTTCTCCATAGTCACAGCATGAAAGATCAATGTCACTTTGGAAGCTTCCAGATCATTTCTTCCAGCAGGCTTTTCTGTTACTGGCTCGTGCACATGTTTTCATTGATATGTGCATTTTTATACATTAAGGAGGTACCCAGTATCCCCAAAGAAGTCTCTACTTTATAAGTTCTTTATTTCCAACACTGTCTTACCCAAACTTTTAAAAAGTATTGATTTGTTGCATGATTACCATTCAACTACCAGATGAAATATTTCAGATACCTCAAGGGGCACTTGCTTTGACATTCTGGCTGCTTTAATAGCAATGCATCTGATGCAGCTGACACGCAATGTGCGAAAGCTGATGGTGTAGAATTCCTCAGTGGTAGCACCTTTAGGTTCTGACACAAACACAGCTTTAATCTATTCATGTATATAGAACACAGCTTGCTAAAATATCTTAGTGTTTTGAGTTGGCATAAATTTAATTCATGGGGTATTTTTAAAATKTGCAATTTTCCTATTAGAGGGCTTAAAAACAGATATGTATAATATTCTTTTTCAACCTCTGTACTAAATAAAATAAATACTTATTTGGAAATAATTTTGCTAGTATTTTTTCCTCTTTTTCAAAAAAATCAATGCACATTTAGGGYTGCTATTCAGTGAACTCAATTACATTTATTACTGAAGTACCCATGAGCACTATTACCATCCTCCACTTTCTATTTGATAATTATAGGGTTGCTACACTTCGAAAATCAGCACATGCACAAATCTGAGCTCAAATCAGATAACTAAATATTGATGACTAAACATTTGTTTGTAAATATTTGTAATTCATTAATAATACTTCTTAGTTTCTTTCGCTTTCCATCTTTGATTGTAGTTTCAAATAATATTTATCTTTTCCCAAATATGTTTATTAAACATGCTTTACAAACAGTTCTTAAATAATATTTTCATTCTGTCACAGATTTCTTACTGAAATCAAAGGAATCCATAGAAACAAAAAGGATCTCATTAATATGCCTCTGAAACCATGACAAGGTTATCAGTGTTAATCTTATTTATTTAAAAAGGGATAATATCCTGTCTAAGTACAAATGTCTGCCATGGAAGTCAATGACACTCTGTGTGTGTGTGTGTATTTATACAYATGTATATGAATACATATATACACACACACATATACACAGTGTCATATATATGTATGTATATATATATGTGTGTATATATATACACACACACACACCCTAGAGAGCAAGTCACCTAAAAATGATAGGAATAATCATTTTTAATAATAAAAGAGTAAAATTACTCTTAATAAAAGAGCAAAAAATAAAAGAGTAAAATAGTCAGTGACCAGAATGGCTTAAAGTGTGTTTTTTATGCACTTGACCTAACCATTGCTTGGGGTCCTGAACAAATGGGCACTTTAACAACAACAACAACAACAACAACAACAAAAAAAAAGAAAGCAGCGCAATAGGGACAAAGAGAGAGTGAAGAGAAAAAAAGAAAAAAAGGCAGCATGAAGGTCTTCTGAGTTTTATAACTTGTAAAACCGTACCTCAAATTATTTTGTAATTTGATTCTAATGGAACTTTTATTCTAGAGACTATTTCTTTGCAAGAGAAAGATTTTTCCCTATTTTTTTTTTTTTTTGCAGATGATTTGTGCTCACAGAAAAAAAATAAAATAAGAAGCATAGCAAGATATTATGATTTTGACTGAATCTCTATTATCATTTTCCACGCTCAGGAGACAATACCCAGAGAAGAAAGTAGAAGCACCCTCCTCCTTTRCTCCTGAGGTCTCAGTACCGGCAAAAGCAATTCTTGTCCTTAGACAGGAATCTCACATTCAATGAACAGCACTCAGGATCTCATTCATTCCCAGAATAAGTTTCTCCTTCTGCAACCTTTCTTTTTTCAACTTCAAACCTCAATTACAAAACAACTGCTTTTTCCAGCACTTCTGGAACACCAATTTAATTTCTGAAGGTAACAAGTTATTCAGCTGCTAGTTGCTATCCAGCTTCATTGACCCAGCTCCAGATGAAAACTACTAACCACACGAACTCCATCATCTAAAGAGACTCACACCACATACTATCAGAAATGCAACATCATTACTTGTATAGTGAGACCAAAAGAGATGAGGCTGCCCAAGACCTTTCTTTATGGAGAAAAAAATGCCAAAGAAATTTTCCTGAACTGAAAAAAAAAAAAAAAAATCATCTGATAGGTGAGAGCAGAAATATCTAAGGAATTTATCTGCCCAGGTTTCATTCCTCTCACCATCATCCCTTCAAGCTATATTATTCCTCTCTTCAATCAGGAAAGAAAGAAATTGTCAATTAATTTTGGTCTCTCAAACCTGACAGTTGTTCAAAGCAGCCACCCTTGCTATTTTTACTGATCACAAAATTCAACATGCACTGCGTGCAGCATTATGAATCACTATGTTATTTTCTAACCCRACTCAAATTTAATCATCATTTTACAACACAGAAAAGTAACATGATGTTCTGGATCCTTCACCAATATCTGTAGAAGCAGGCACAGCACTACAGACTTTAAATCAGGATCACAACCTATGTGTAATATGATAGAAAAAACACTAGACCTTGCAAACAGAAAGGTGAAGGAAAGTAAACTGTAACATTAATAATTGTCAATGACCACCCATTTTGTCATCTCCTTCCACCTGACGAACACACGGAGTTTGTCCCTAYGGTGTTGGGAGGAAATGAGGCCAGCCACACCTCTGTATTCCCTGTCAGCCACTGAAACCAGCAGCCAGCAGTATTTTCATGCTTAGAGTTTCAAACAACCTATGTAAATGAATGATGCACTAAGGCACATGAGGAGGTAAGAAAAYAGAAATGCATGGGATACCTAATCTCCTTAATGCTGATTTAAATGAAAGGTTTGTCCAGTATGCCACTAAACACTGCAAGAGATCATTGTCTTCTCCGTTAGGTGGATATTTAAACTAATAAAAATGTTCTGCTCTCGAATAGATATTTTCATATGCAAAATAGGATAAATAATAGTAATAAGGAATACCTAGATCACACAGTTTGTACTACTAGAAAATATTAAAGCTTTGAAAGTTATTAATAGGAATGTTGAAGAGTCCCTTTTTTTTAATAAAATATGATTAGTTCAATTAAAAGAGGTTAAATTCCACCATGACATACTTATTCCGCGTTGGAAACTCTTGAAAATACCAACCTCCGGAAAAATAAACGTGATTTCAAGGGAGAGCGAAGGCTGTGTGCCACACCAGACAAGAGGCATACAGCAAAAGGGACCACCTGCCTAACTCGCAGCAGAAGCCCCGGCGCAAGCTGTCAGCTCAGCGACCGCCAGCGCTGCGGAGAGGCCATTCCCTTGGGCCAGCGCTAGCGGGAACTGCGGTCTAGGCTGTTTCTCTCCCTTCCTGCAGCATTTTACATGCACTGRTTCACAGCACCTTATGCTATTTTAATGGCATATAGCTGCAGTGCTGTGATCCTGGCAGGAGAAAATATAGAACTAAGAGCTGTAGAGCAATGAATATAGCCTTCTTGCTTACCCAGGGATCTGAAGAATGTTACTTATTTTTTAGTGAATTAAGTTAGTTAACTTAGTGAATTAGTTAGTAACAGGAGTTTTGTAAGTAACCTGTGTTAAATAGAATTACAGCACTGTTATTAACAACTACTATTAGGAAAAAGGGAAGAAAGGATGTAGGCACTTGTCCYAGAAAGCAGAGTGTTCCAGTGTGAAGCATACGACTGAAATAAGATGCTTGTTCTTACATACAAGGCAGTCAGTCTTATTGAGTCTGAAAAAGAAAAYAGGCTTGTTTATATTATTCTGTACATATAAAAATATAACATGGAAGAGCTACATTTTCAACAGTGGCTATTGCTTTTTCTCTCGTTCTAGATGAACACCACTGGGCATCAAAGATTATGAGCCTTTCTAAACAGGCTCAAAATAGCACTTAAAAATCCTGCAGCCTAAAAATCAAAGGCCGTTTTTCCTCAAGTTTCAACTGCTTTGCAGACAGCATTGTTATATATCAATATCGCTTTGAGTTAAAAAAGAAATATATACACACAATTTTTTAGATATTCCCTAAAACAAGAACCCATTAGAAACTATATGAATTCCTGTCAGAGTTTGAACTCCTGCTTTCAGGGATTTCTCACATCCTGCCTTCTAGATGAGGTAACACACAACAGAATTGCTTCTGCACTAACATGCAGTCCATCTATGCATTAGTCCTTTGTCCTTCCAGACACCAAGAGAAAAAAAAAAAGAAAAAACTCTATATAAAATAAGAATGGAAACAGAAGAGGGAAGTGAAACATAAAGCACCATTATATACAAAGATGGTGCATCAAGGGTTGAGTTTAGTTCTTCTACCTTCAGTTGAACAAAGCCTCAGAATCTGAGCACASCAAGATTAATTATTCACAAGCAGAAATGTATATTCTGGTTATAGATGTCACGAAAGTAACAAGAGGCAAAAAAACATTGCAAAAAGGCCATGCAAATCAAGTGGAACATTTCTGTGAGGAAAAACAAATACTCCTTAAAATGCTTAGCATTACTGGCAGATGGATTCTGGACCTATTGATAACAGAAGAAAAACTTAATGCTGACTTTACAGAGGTCAGGTTCTCTTCCTCACCTCAAAAGAGATGACCATGAAAGAAAAAGAAAAATCCACTATTTGCACTATTTGTATTCACTTATAATTGGACCTCAGATAGGTTCTCAAATTGGAAGACCAAATCTGCTGTTCTGCAGATTAGAGCTGCAACTCTGACACTGACTGTGAGGCAGAGGCAACAGCACTTGTTAAACTACTGTGAAATGTATCGCTTGCATGATAGTTAAATAGATCCATCACAAGCAAAGGTCAGGTCCTTATGTGTCTGCTACCTTTTGATGAATAACCTATTTATACTTGCCTGAGAAATTCTTTAAAAAAAAAAAAAAAGACATCACTCAACAATCACTCAACACAGTGAGCATCAGCAAATGCAGTTCTTTACATTCAAAGCGCCATCTCTCTGAAGATTTCTGTGTGTTTCAAAAAACTAACAGCATGAACAGCATGGGACACTCTGAATTAAATCAGTTCTGTGCCAGTGTCAGCCTTCCTCCCCACACCAAGCAGCTACCAAACACGGGAGAAGAGGGAAGAGATCTGTTGTCACTGACTGTTACATACAAGACTGTAAGGGTGGTTTTATAGCCCTTGCCTCTTAACTGGACCAAGTCTCTTGAAAGCTTCRTCTGATGCCAAAAATGTGCTTTTTTTAGAACACTGCATCCACAAAAAACTCCTTATTGGACATTCCTAAATTACCTTAGCACTGTAATAAGGTATGAAAAAGATACATGTGATATGAACAAGATACCATAGTTTATGCTCCTATTTGAAATCACAGTGTCTGCATACTTATGTTTATACGTTTGCATTAGATTTCCAAAACAGTTTATTAGTCCTGCAGCCCCTTTGCAACCAAACTGCGCGATCTGTTTTTCCAGGTGCCCTCTGCTATTTAGGACAGGATGAGTGAATATCATCTCCATATTTATAGTGTGGTAAGCAGTCAAATTGTATGCATTTCCACCTACTTAAGAGTCTGTTTCCATTGGAATTTAGCATAGACATCACTGGATTCAACTCTTCCCGTCCAGTTGGACAAATGTGTGATGTGAATGGAAATCACCATGGCCACCATTAATATTTTTAAGACTGTCAAGAGAAAGGCTGATTGGGCCCCAGCTATATAATATCACAGTAAAATCAAAGATACAAAAATGCCCTAAGAAACACAAAGAATCAAAAAACCTATCATCTTTAAAAGCACTCAAGTCATCTGCATATGTCATTGCTAAGCAGGATTTTGGCACTGGACACAAAGATCAAACTGACTTGGTCATTTCCAGGACTCCAGGCATTCCCAGTGCACATGAGAAGAGAGAAGACACCTGGACAGAAAGAACTTCTGCTAAAAGGTCTATTTCATAGACTTGACAGCCAGGAAACAGGCAGCACAAGAAAGTGAAACCTTCTTGAGAATGACCTTCAGACATCAGGATTTCTGTTAGCATATTATCGTCTACCCCTAGGAAATCCTTTACAATTCTTCCCTAACTGCCATTCTGAAGGCTGTGTATGACATCTAAGTTTGCAATTGCCTATTCTGTAACGACAGGACAGTAATTCTTTTATAGCTTTTCCTCAAATAACCTCCCAAAAGTTCTCCTCTATGCCAAGTATTCAAATGCCATTTCTACCCTGCTAAGAAAAACAAATCATGATCATGGAAACATGTGGAAACTTCACATGAAGTGCATTTGATCATGAAAAAGTATGTCTGATAAGAACTGTCTTTATGTTTAAAGCGTCACGTTATTTGTGGTGGTCTTTTTGATTTGCTTTAAATCAAGACCACATTTAGCAAAGCTTCTTTCCTTGGTTCACACATTATCTTGGTTTGCTTTTTCTAACTGCAAAATTTAGCAAGATTTTTTTCACCTCAGCAGAAAGCTGCATTGCAGCAGTAAGGTTATTTAGAAAATACATACAATACAAGCAAAAGCAACAGCAAATCACCAACAACTAAACCCCAGAGAGCCTAATACTCTTTTGAAAAACAGCATTTATTTCTCAACAAACTCTACATGTGCCAGGAGATATAAAATGGAATTTTATATGCACAAAGATGTTTATTATTGTTATAACAACACATGCCATGACTGTCTTCTCCATTCTAAAATAAATGGCTACAAACTTAGAGCATCAGGGAAACCATTCCAGTGAACAGTATCAATGTTCATGCTGACATCCTCAGCCTTCGTAAATACATTCTTGTTTAGTTTTTCAGTCACGTGGACTAGGGACACATCCTCCAACACTACAACAATCTTCAGTAACACAAATGCCTTAATTTGACCCATTATACTACTGTTTCATAATCCTATATGGTGTCATGAAAAAGTATTCACAGCTCAGTAAATATCAGTAGATTCTTATAGAGTATCAAATGTAATGAATAACCTGTCCACATATTCTGTGAAAGACTTAACTTACCTGGTTTTACATAGCCACACCTGAGCCAGAATCCAACTGCACCTATGATACAGTTTGCAAAACTTACTTTTGAACTGCGAAGTGCTTACCTTTTACAAAAAAAAGCTCCCATATTCAAAACCTCGGGCTCATTTCCCTTTTTCCTCCCAAAAAATAAAAGTATTTGCAAAAAAATTTAGCATAGCCCTGTAAAAAATAACATCAGACTTGTGCTGAAATGAAAAGTTACACAGAACATCAGGTCGAACACCCAAAAAAGGAATTAGCTTCTTTCCTGAGAGTACATATTCAGGGCTTTACTAATGAGTTTCTGACAAGTTTCAAAGGATTAAAGGTATGTGACTGGCTGCTCAAAGAGACTTCAGATTTTTCAAAATTGTCTGCCAATCTGCATAATGAGCTCTTCTTTGCTGACAAAAAACATCATGTAGTTGGAACTCAAGACAGGTATTTCCCAGCTTCCCTTATCTTCCTTTATTTTTCAACAGTACTCATTTGAGAAGGTACTTAAGTACTGTGAAAATCATAATATCCATCATCCTTGGCTAAGCTACCACTTTATCAAACCTTGGAGCACAAGAGAAATTTACTTTTTATATATGAAYTCAAAATCCAGGTATTAGAGTGAATAACAGGCTTGATCAATTAGCTGAGCACAAAAGCACACTTTTCCTCCAGGAGACTGCAAAGCCTCAAAACTTGCAGTAACAGAACCCTCCAGACAGCTGTGAACAACTTGAACAAAAGAGCTGCAATGGTCAACTCTGATGGTGACATATTGACAGATAACCATGAAGGCTGGAAAACCTGAAGGCAGCTTCAGAGCTCCACCTGTGCTTCCCTGCCAGTTTTGGGGAAAGGGATGGCTATTACAGGATGACCTACACGCACTGCATCTCAGTAGAGTCTTCCCTGACCTTGCAATATTTGCTTCATGAACCTAGAGAGCTGCTTTACAACGTGAAGATCATTCAAGGAAAGTCACTGCTATACAGTCACCACTATACACACTGTCAACAGCCAGTAKAATGACTGCATCACCAAAACATAAATTAAAAAAACCATGAACACATTCAAAATCTACCAACCCAGCAAACCAAAGAAAGTCACTCAACAGTGTGGTGACCTCATTCTAAAATTACCAGTACCCAGCACACAAGAAGTCACACACCTTCGTATGTTCAATCACAACCGTTACCACTGAAAAAAAAACTAAAAACCATGTCTTTGAAATACCTTGCACAAGGTAAGCCACAACAGACCCAGGAAATAATCCCATAAAGCACTAAGTCCAGCAATGAGACCAAGAAGTCTGGAATACCTGCCTAGAATTGTAAATACAAACTCARGGGAATTTTCCACTAAGCAGAAACAATGGCTTTGGAGACAGATCAATGTGTCAAGCACTGTAGAGTAAAACACTACAACTTTAGGCAGAAAATTCTGTTACCTTCTCAGGTATCATAAACTGATATGTGCAGATGGACAACAGGATTACAGAAGTAAAAAGGTTTTGGGGGGTTACAAATAAAGCCTGGACTGTGACCAGAATAAGAATTATTCCTAGAACAAATTCTTGGCCTAAGGTCTGTAAATCCGGCAGGATCTGAAACCATTAACTTACATTTTTCCCCGGCCTTTTAAAAATGCTTGTGAAAGTTTGAAAAGTCTGTTTTAAGTGAATTCTCTCACAGAAGTGAGACCTACAGCAAGAATAGTAACCAGCAAAAGAACAAGGAAATGATAAAAGGAGGAAAAATAATTTTAAAAAAGATCTCCTCTAATGTTAGTTAATCTTGACAACAAGCTACTATAAGATTTAGAGCTACATCCTCATCTGTTTTAAATTGAAATAAACTCATGAAAGTCAATAAACATATGTATAATTATTCCAACTGAGGATTTGTCCCTTTGTATAAATGTATTTATGGCATCTGAAGCCCCAAAAGTTTATAAGCCATTACACATTACTTCCAAAATTACACATTAATTCCAAGTCTTGTTTTCATCCACCAGATGCTCCTCRGCAGGGAAATGTACACATGATAACCCAATGAATATCTCTTAGCGGTGCAGTGGCAGGAAATCTCCCTTTAAGTACAATTTGAATGAGCACTTACAGAACTCAAAATTTAAAAACTGGGACTGTTCAGCTGCTCACATCTCAGTATCAGAGCTATATTTTACACATGGACAAGCAATAACAACAGTTTTCATATAATCATAACTCATATGGTAAAAGGTATGTAATAATGAATTTTATCTTCTTACCTATCAATGTGTAAAATTAATTTGCTGGCCTATTTTTTCATGTTAGGAGAGATAAATAATCTGTCTTTTCCTTTCTGTACTTAATTACACATAGCAATGTGAAGTCATGCTAAATAAAAAGAATATCCATTTAGTTAGTTTCTAATGCACCACAAAGAAGAACAAATGAATTGGCTCATTTGGGTACTGTTAGTTCCACACAGTTAGGCATTATAGTCTGATAAACGCTGGCTGTGGCACCAAGGCACAGAACAGCAAGGCTGATCAAGTCAGGAGGTAGCCAGCGATCCTCRAGGCACACACAGCCTTCATTCACTCTGCCTCACAAAACAACAAGCTAATACTGGTGCCTTCCCCTGCCTCTGTGTATGCCCAACAGCAGGCACTTATACACCAACTCATCTAGCAGTGATAGCAAGAGCTGTCTTGCTTCTTACTTTGCTGCTCAGCAGCTTTCTTTTAAGGTCCTAGTCCGGTATTTTAGGAGTTACCTTCCACCAGGGCAACCATTAATAGTTTTGTTGTTAGCTTCCACAATGGTAATCAAAGGTCTGATGCTGGTTGCTTGGCTCTGTCCTACATTTTCTAAAGAAAAACTAAAAATATATTTCTAGATTAACTCAGCTCCCACTATATATGAATTTTAGTATTTCAACACCACAAATTGTTATGAAATATCTTGAGCCATTCACTGCTTTCATACAAAATCCTTATTACAGACAGATCATAAATTATTTTCTGATCAAGGCAAAATAACTTATACTTCAGTACTTCAATTACATCTTAACCAAAGTTGTTTATCAGGTCTACTAGAATGTGAATGCAAGGAATTACTTGTATTTACCCAGCCACACATCCTATCTAATACTACAGGCTACATTTGCATTCTATTAAATTTCGCACAGAAAGACAATAAATCTTTCCCACAAGATCTGTGAAAAATACTGCCATTCTTTGGCCATAAGATTAGCATCCTTAAAAACTGTCATCGAAGAACAATATACCAGTATTAACAGAACTTTTCTCAAAAAGTGTCACAGCACGTAATAAATACAAGTATCTAGGACATTAGCTTTAGGCTGTTGATGGTGGATTTTCAGAAGCAAAAGTGTCCTTTTGCTCAGCAGGGCATTGCCACCTACAGAAACAACATAATTCCCTGCTATCATCTATTTTATCCGCTACCATTCTATATATACCCACAAACTCCCAGACRCTCCCATTTCTCTTCTACTACTACCACAGCTTCCTTGGTGATGGAAGCACAGAAGCGCGTGTGGCAACCAACCACGGTGTTTTACCATAAATGATGTAATGCCACATGAGGTGGCATTATTTATGTAATTTAGTAATTACATAAATAGTAAATACTAATCCATACTAAATACATTAGTAATTTTCACTGTTAGTAAGTTCCTCCTACAGCACTAGCCTACTAAATACAACCCCAAACAAGCTGAGTCATCCAGATATAAAACTCTGGTTCAAAAAAAAGTATTAAGGTCTAACTGGCTCCAGAAGGAACTGAAACACATGAAAAATCATGAAGACTACATCCCAAAAACTATCAAACTCAGTTAAGCAAAAAAGTTATAACATTACTTTGGGTTTCATACTGGATACAATTTTACATTTTGTTGTCTACTAAGTTACATTTTATTAGTATTTTAAAATTTCTGGCATAAGTAATGCATTTTCTTTCATTATTATTGATATTTCTTCTCCAAATGCAGATAATTACAAGTCTTTTCTTTGCCAATAACTAGTACTTTTTTAATTTGGAGAGGGAGCAGAGAAAATTTCTCACTGTTTATGAATATTAAGTTCTACTAGTGTATTAAGCATTCATAAAGAAATCTGTTAACTCATTCACAACTTTTCACCATAGCTAAGAATATGATAGCCAAGTTACTACTTTATGGAGCCAATAACTATGTTGACCAATTGAAAATACATTTGACTTACAAGATTGTGGTCATGTTTCTTCAGAGAGCGAATGTACCACCACTTATCTATGTAAAATGCCTAGTAAATAACTAATAACAACTTCAACTTGTACTATAGGATCATTTAAGCTCTATTTTATACAGAAAAAGTCAAATATATTTTCATATACAAGCCAATATCGACAACATGCACTAAACATAATAACTTCTCCCTTTTCTAAATATTTTTGTCTATTTCTAGTCAAGATACCCAATGTGTACTTGTGTTGTGYACTGCAGACTAGAGATGTCTGTGGGATACATCATTCCAGGACCSGATGTGCTTAAAATCCTCCTCAATAAGGGTTCGGGTGTTCTCCCTCCGATATATAAAACCCAACCTCTCTGTATGTCTTCCTACAATGGCACAGTACAATTCTGTCAGAAATAAGAGACGATACATGATACAAGCCCCATTAGTTAACACCGCCTAATTATTTACCTTTACTTTCTGTTTCTAGTAAGATTTTGATACTGAATTAAGTGTCAGGTTTTACTGACCTGATGTTTACATTGAGCTAAACATATCTTAAGTGATCCTCATTTTTTTATGAAAAAAAAAAAAAATCTATTGCTAGTTTTCCCTCACTACAAAATCTCATTTTCATCTGGTTTTCTTTCATCAGGAAGAAATCATGCTCAAGGAATGATTAAATTACAGCTTTCTAATGGAAAAATACAGCAGTCTCTTAAATTGATACAAAAAAATACAATTTGAGCTGTTTTAATAACCTTTTGCCACAGCAACAATTTTTATGTTAAATTTTGTTTACTGCTTATGTATATAAATGGATTAGTCCAGACTTCAGAGACTTCTATGATTATTTTGCCAGCTAAGTAAAAGATTTCTTGAGGTGTGAAGCATTGCAGATTTTAGACCTACACTTGTTTCACAGATATGAGTCTTGAACTTGACACACATATGCTATTTTCTCCTCCCAMGAAATTCCCCTAGTTTTGTATGCGGATGCTGCTGTTATTAARGTCATGCTGACCTATACAAAGGCCCTTTTTTGCCAATGCTCCACATGCAATTGATTTGTCCTTTAGACTTTACATATAATATGGTTAGGCCCAAACTCAATTTTCAAGTGTAGTGACATAGCTATACTGAGCACATTGGGGTGGCACAAGAGTCACTGATATCCAAATCCTACCTTGGGAATTTAAGCTTTGTATTTCATCAAGCTTTTTCCAAGATGATAGCCCCACAGCATCTATTGTTGCAACTGATGCAAGTAAATGCCCTGTAAATTGAGCAAAATGAGGGCTCTGCACACTCCTGCACAGGAATGCTCTTCAGGGTTCAGTCACTTGGTTTTAAGAATCTGCATGATTTTGTGATTTGAAATATAACTTTCTTAATACAATAAATGTTTAATTGCAAAAAAAATACATTTAGGTATCTAGAAGTGAGAAATGTAATCTATATAGCTCCTGAAGGCAGAAACACAAAGGCTTTATCATGTGGTCAGTGATATTAGATAATTTTAAGTACTCAAATAAGATCCTCTTAAACAGGCCAGAGTTCTGAATGTCCAGCAAGTTTTTGAAATTCAGTGACCTTTMAATGATATTGAATTGGAGATTCAATAAGTCCTTCAATAAATTAAGGAGTCTCATAATCACTACCCTTCACCTACATTACTAATATTATCCATAGCTGTATCCTGGGGCATGCTAAGTATTGCGCAAACATAAGGGAAAATCTGAATATATTTATMATTTCTCGAGCAATAAGAGATAAATCACTAGGAAAATGATACGTTAATTAATAGATTAATATACTCACTCCCAAGCTCAGTTTTAGGAGTACATTCCTGAGATGAAGAGTGACAGATTGCATCAATTTGTGCATCCAGACGATAACATCCACAATTGCTTAGACCACTCTAAAAAGACTGGTCTCCAAAACAACTCTGAGCACAGGCCCCACAAGCTGCCTGCCACCTCCCAGGCATTTTGCAGATAGGCCACTGTCAACTTCTCCTGTGCTGTAGTAACACACTGGGCACACCAGGCACACGCCAAGGTAGAATTCTCTACAAGTTCCATGTCAATGATGGCCTCACAAGAGCCCTCGGTACAAAGGAGGCATGCATTTTAAATCAATTCCACCCTTGACTACAAGGCAGCTTTTGGCAAAAACTTTGGTCTGATGCATTGATATGACCATTCCATGTACTGGGAGACTATTTTAGCTAATCAAATCAGGAATATGAATCAACAGACAGAATCACAAGTCTACACTACACACGAAATACCAAACAGAAGGAGAGCTTGTTTTCTGCTTTAACAATACAGAGACTAGCTGCTTGGGCAGGAATTAAATAGTACCAGCAAAATGYGTATTTATGCTTCTGTTTTTCTTTCAGAATTAGATTTTAGTAATAGGAATGTTAACAAACTAAAAATAAGAGGATTTGAAAACAAAAAACTCCCTTCTGTCTGTAATCGTCTTTCCTCTTCTACCATGATACTGGAACTAGGCTCAATACAAACCTGTAACACTGCATAAAGGAGAAGTTACAGTTGTTATTATAAAATAATTTAGATTACACTCCCATACTACACATACATTTGTAGAAAAATTATGTTAGTTTTATATTATCATTCTTTTCTTGTATTATTGTAAAGCAGAAAGAGAAGATTAGAAAGATGTGTTCTAGTACTTACTTGGGGTGCCAAGGGAAAAACTGATGTTCGTTTTAGTTTAAAAATTTAAGTTTCTATCGTGTCCAGTCTCGGTTTCTGATAACGTTTTTTAAAAATGTCTGACAGTACCTAATTTTCAGTCACTAAAGATGGCATCATAGAGCTTCACTGATATCAAAAATTTTACAAATTGGAGTCTATAAAAGCTTGATAGCAGCTCCAGACTTATCCAGTTATATTCTAGAACTCAACACCGTCAGTTACACCCAAATCTAATTCGACAACAATGATTAGCTCTATTTAGGAAGAGGAAACTGTATTTAGAGATAGCATTTGAAGCTTCCAAATGGTGTTTTACAAATACATACATTTTATGAATCGTCACAAATCTGTTCTTAAAAGGAAAAAGCTGGTTTTATTATCTAAGTTCTACTTTTCAATCTTAGTGAATGAAAGATGACCATTTCATTTTCCCTTAARCAGAGGACCATTTCATTTTCCCTCTTTTTTTTCTCCTGACACAACCTTGCCAAACACACAGGAACTAAACACATTTTGACACCTGCATTTTCTCTTTTAAATACTGGTATTTCAAACCACAAAACAGCCCCTCCCAGAGGAAATATATGCCATATACCTGATAGRTATGTTATACACTTGCTACATCATTATTTGAATATATGCACTTTTAACACTTAAAATAGAGGCAACTAGTGTTCCATAGCTTCAGAACATTCTTTGAAACTTTTTAATGTGTTCAAAACACAATAAAAGTACAACTTGTCACTGTGAAAGACAATCTGGGTTCTGCTATGGCATCATCATTATTGTAACAGAATAAAATATCTCACACCAGTCAGAAACAACCATTCCAACTTACAACAGTTCTCCAAAAAGAAATGAAGAATCTGGAAGGAACTTGACTAGTCTTGAGAGGAAGGATGGTGATCATGCTACATCACTCAAATGAAAAGGTGAAAGAAATTACTAGTTTGAGGGGAGTTACTATCACTATGTGTGAGGAAGGGGCTCCCGAATCACCTCCTTACTCTCCACACAAATCATATGCACATATATGAGAAAGCACTCTCTCCAGCATTTCTCTTACCYTACCATCTAGGTCCCTTGTTTCCTGTGACCACAGTTATGAAGTAGTCTCAGTTTCCCATCCCAGTAACATTATGTTACTGTCATGTTATGTCATGTGCAGCTGCAAAATGAGTAGCATAAAGTACCCATAGGGGAAGAAAAAAAATAAAAATAAACCTACCATAAAGACAGAGYATAAAAGAGAAATATACAGGAAGCATTTATATGGGAATCAGAAAGAACTGTGGGCAGACAGGCAGTGTGTAGTCTAACAATTAGCACAACAGGCCCACACTACAACATACATCAAAGATCATTTTTTCACTGAGACAGAGCAACAGAGCATTTGCCATTACAGACAAGGTAAAGCAGAAACAGGATGCTTTAAATAGCAGGTGGCTGCAAAGAATTGACAGTGTCAGACACCCCAAAGTGACAAGCGATCATTATATCAAATGGGCAGCAAACTCTGGTCACCTGGCATGTCTCCCAGCTCATGGTCTGGCTAGAGGAACCTATAAAAGGACAATATAAAGGAAGAGAGCAGCTAATGAATGCGAGACCATCAACTGTGAAGAGGTGTTGAAATTGCAAGGGAGAGCAAAGTGGTTCTAAGAGAATCCTTTTCCTCAAGGATTAAAAGGTTTTACTATTAAGCCTATCAAAAGACCTATCATTGCTTTTGTACCATAAAAGTTAAGTAACAGTTGTCCTTTAAGAGATCTCACACAATGAGATATGTATCTGTGTGCTGCTCTATTTTTAATTCATAATTTAAATCCCTACAAGCCATGAGGAAAGATACATTCTAAAAACAGACAATAAATTAAAAATAATTAGTCCACGATTAACAGCTGACTTCACTAGATCAATGTCTATTCACAATATACCTGGCAGGGTATACTGTTGCTTTTGCTAGAGCGGCTTTCTTGCTTTTTAATTTGTTGCTTTTTCATAGTGTTTCTGAATACTACTGAGTGATAAAAATAATAAAAGCAGATAAATACAAAMAATAAAGTTTTCAAATAACCCAATTTTACAAGTATCAAAAATAAATAACTTATGAATGAAATGAGATGTTTTAGTATTCCATGTTATGCTTATATCTTTTAACAAATGAAAAGTGTAAAAGAAAACAAAGCCATTTCCTCAAGATTCCCTAAAAATATATCGTTAATGAGAAACTAATTAAAGTTAGTATATACAGTTTTACCTTTTATGCTACTTCAGCACGAAAAGCAACCTATTGCATTTTCATGAATCAGAACAAAACTCAGATATCTTGCTTTCATTCTTGTTAAAGTCTTTATTCTTTAACGTGTTACATTTTCCTTTTAAGTGTTCCTTCTCTTTTCTTTTTGAATCAAGCTGTTGTGCCTGTGCTTTTATGTAAATCGCTCTAAGTAATATATGTTGAGTTTTCAGAGACCATTTGGTTAGAGCCTAATAGCCTCTCCTGGGAGCTGACACCAACTTCCAGCAGCAGGTCCAACACTCCAGATTAGAATAATAAAACACATGCTGCTGCAGCTTCAAAAAAAATGCAAGTCTGTCTGTATCAAGCCAAAGAATGATGTTTTGAGACGTCACAGATGCCTTGTCCCCTAGATACAGCTTTCCTTTGTTTTACGTAAAAAAATACATCCAGTAACAGCTTTTTCCCCCTCTTCTGAACAGATGCAATATGTCCTTACAAAGACAGATGCAGATACCACATCTCTTCTTGTCCTTATAATTATGCAATGTTCCTTTTTTAACTAAAATAGAAAGCTAGTATTTTTAATTTTCACATTGAACTGAAGTAACTTTACACAATGTGTCATTTTTTCCTGTTTTGAATTTTTTTAATCTTTTTTTCTCTATGCAAGTGTCAGATTCTTCAGATTATTTGCATAGACTAGATAAATATAATGAAATTTGCATATAGAAAAACATGGACTTAGAAAGAGGCTGGTATTTATTCAAAAAAATAGCACTGTGTTAGGGTACATGTCAAATGTAAGAATAATTACATATACATACTTCCCCCTTGTAATTCACTATTCTTCATTACTGTGTTCCAAATAGGAATCCCAGGTAAATTAAAACTTGTCTTATTTGACCTATTTGGCAATCTATTGCATGCTTTTTTACACTATTCTGAAAAATGAACAGTTCCTGTTAGTATTTATGCATCAAGAATCAAAGTCTCCTATTTCTTTCTCTGACATTCAACAACACTATCCCTTGCAGAAAGAAAACCAATAGTTTTACTAATTTATAAGCACCATGCAGACCCAAGCAGTCTAGAGAGAAATATCTCTATAAGTTGGGAAGAGGGAAAAAAACAAAACAAACATACACACACATAAGAAAGCTTCCACAAGGATTTTGATTAAACCTGAGACAAAAAAAAAAAAAAAAAAAAAAAAAAGGAAGATTTAAAACATTCCCAATACTCACTGAAAGCAGCCACTGCAAGAGCCAGTGTGACAATAATGGAGACCCAGGAAACCCACAACGCCTTCTTTCTGTAGCTTTGAGCTTCATGAGGTTTTAGCCTTGTACTGCTTTCTAGTAAACCTGACAAGCAATAAGCAAAGAAGTATGAACAATATATTGCTCTTTTTAAAAACACGCCTGTTTTAGTTCAGACTTAGATCAGATGTACACATTCTGCATTCCATACAGAATTTACACACTCAAATCCTGGTCACATTATTAAAATTGTGCGAATGCAGCCCTCAGGAATAGGTGAGTAAGGAAGGAGAGCGTACTCAGAAAGTAAGACCTGCACCTCAGTCACCTGTAAGAGCACTGCAATTGCAGGGTAACTATGCAAAATACACATCACTAAAATTTTCCATCTATATATCCACACAAGAAAGGGCTCAGTGTCACGTTCATTGTTCTCCAYAGCAAAGCCGATAAGCATATTTCAGGATCCTGGAACAAAACTGACATAGCAAAAAAACTTTGTTACCAGTCTCCAAGAAGTTTCTAGTACACATAGTGAGCACATATGAAGAATTTATGTGGAAGCAGACATACTTGCGAATCAAAGCTATCACAGACGGAAAAAAAGCCTGTTGAGCTTGGTATACATCCCTATGAGGAAGTTGTGAAGAAATGAAGAACTAATTGCCATTAACACAAGGGAATCAGGATTGTTTGGGTTTTTTTTCTTCAGTGTTTTCAATCCTAAATTGCAGAGAAGAATCCAAGTCAAAAATAAGGAAGACAGTAATTCTGTCAGTATTCTTTGGTTCTCATTCTCCCACTCTTGAGTCTTAAGTCACGTTTGAAAATATATTCATAATTTAATCACCTTTTGTTCATCATATCTATATTCTTTTGTTACAACAGTCATTTAGCTTAAAACATAAAAATACAATTTTTTTCATCAGCAATATCTGACTCAAATCTTTATAGCTGGAGAGAGAAGGCTCAATGGCTTTTAACTTTGTTAACGAATCACTCCAGAAACCGTGGGTGGTTAGTCTTAGATGATTATCACTTTTCAGAGGACAACTTGCCTTCCCTAAGTGCGTAAAACTGGGGCATTGGTTCAATAGTATAATCTTTCAGTAGCTGCAGACATTTGTCTAATGTCTTAGACAAATGGTTGAGAACAAGGACTCTGGCAGATTGTCAGATGCAAATTAAAACATAACAGATGATGCTGTCACCATCCTCACCTTCCCAASTTTTATCTCTAACCTCTCCAATGGCTAGTGCCACTTTGAAAGCAGGAATACCTCATCTGGTTTTAAGTGTATCCCTGAATCCACACCATACTTATCACCATTTATTAATGTTTAAAAATCTTAATTTCAAATGACTATAATATTCTGGCAGAAGATTGGAATGGTTCTGGAATAAATTCACAGGTGGATCAGACATCTCTGCTTCATGAGTAGTAACTCATCAGTACAAAGGTAGGCATCCCAGAACGGTACCAATATGGCCATCATTTTTTCCTGCCCCTTCAAGTCTATCAGAATCATTTAATCTCAGCATAACCAGTAGGATCCGTTCTCTTGGGAAACGATCTTTTTGCCCTTTTCACCACAATTTCTTCACCTGTAAATCTTCATGATAATTTGAAAAGCTGCAATGAGAATATAATGCCTGTAGCAGGCCTTTTTTAATGTATATTATATTTTTGTGCTACACCTCTTTACGAATAGAATAGATTTTGCATACTTGCATGCAAGAGAATTACTAAATCATATATTGAAATGATGCCTGTTTCTTAGTACGTGCATTCTTTGGTATGTTTAATGCATGAAAACCACCAGACTGACAGCTCTGAGGCCTCCAAATTCTCTACTTAAGTATTGCAGAGCCGTGTCTCACATAACCTGCTTTCATTTGTGTACAGAAATATATATTCATTCAGTGTTTAACCTGTCTTCTGACACTACCTATAATTGTGCATAGTTTAATTGATGYCTGGAGGAAAACATCTAACAATAGATCAAGAAATGTGGCAGAGATTTCTAGTGATATTACCAAGGAGAAAACACATCTCATGTTTCGTGCATTTTCTTCCTCCACCCCTCCCCCCCATCCCAAGGGTCTTAAATTAGTCCCAAATCCTGCTGGAATGTAAAGGAAAGCAGGTTTCCTTAGACAATTTTGATCCTCAAGACTTCAAAACTGATGTAAACATGGAATAACCATTGCTGCCTGTTTTTTCTTTCTTTCTTTCTTTCAAGACATCCTACGAAAAAATCATGGCTACTGTTCCTAGCTCGCTGTTCCCTAGAAAAACCAACAAAGACAATTGATATTTACAAATCAAATAACATCCTAATTAAATTAAGAGAAGAAAAATAAGATGTTCAGCTAGTCCTGCACTGGTAATTACTATTCACATGTCAAGCACAGGTCCTGTAGGACAGAGATCATTATAAAACAGCCCTGCAATCCTTATAAAACCAAACCACTTCTGCTGTGTGTATGTGTGTGTGTGCATGCGCGCA
This sequence comes from Nothoprocta perdicaria, assembly GCF_003342845.1. Taxonomy (NCBI): domain Eukaryota; kingdom Metazoa; phylum Chordata; class Aves; order Tinamiformes; family Tinamidae; genus Nothoprocta; species Nothoprocta perdicaria. The sequence continues at coordinate 4,092,224 of NW_020455499.1, read as the reverse complement.
CACGCACATCTTGCTCTTGCTCAAAATGGCTGGCATATTCTAGTCATCAGAAATGTGATTCCTTCCTTCTTTTAAAAAGTAATTCCAATATATTTTCTGTATTAACAGTTTTCACTCCTGAGATCATAATATTCTTAGGAGAGTCCTTAGAGGCACCTCACAAAAATACAAACTCAATCATAACTACCATACCCACAGCATGAAAAATTTTAGAAGCAACATCAGCACAATCATTTGCATGCAACAACACAGTTCACAAGATAAGCCTCTATATTTTTCCACTGACCATAACAAAATACATTTTAAGCATCTATAAAGGCTGAAAGTATAACCTAGTATAACCTGATAGTTTCAGTATAACCTGCATTGCTACAAAAATGAAAAGCTAATTTCTCCTGGTAAGATCTCTCTGTCCCCAAATTAATATACTGAGTAATTTTATTACCAATAATTTAACAATTGGATATCCTTGAGAGAAAAAAAAAAGAACTGGTTAAATCCACTGGGTTTTTAATTTATATTTCAGTACCTTCACATATTAACAGATTTTCTAAAAAAAAAAAAAGATGCCTAGCAGTTGCAGAACACAAGCTGGGCATATTTGTAAAGTGATTCTAGGATATTCTTTACCATATGCTGACTTACCAGAAGTATTTTTCTATTTGGCTAAGAGATCACTTTAAAATGTCAAGTTAGAATTTGTGGAAGAGGTGGGGCCAATAGGAAAAAATGTTCAACTGAGATGTTAATTCAAGGGCCCAACACAAAACAAACTTATTTTGGAGCTGACTCTTAAAGACTAAATATCTTCTTCCAAAATTTTAGGTTAATTTTTATTTTTAGCAGACACTGAAGTATCATCTCTATAACTGTGTCTGCCATGATTCATTGGAAATGAACATAAGGAAAAGTGCAAGCTAAAAGGACAACCTTTTAAAAAGGAGATAGAACAGTATTATCACTGGGGACAACTGGCAAAAAGTATACTGGAACTTCTAGAAGGACTGAGAAATATGGTACACGGATTTCAGGGCAATACAAATCAGACAGAAACTGTTACCATACATGTGGGACAAACAACAAACTGTTACATGTGGGAAGGCTAAAAGAAAAGAGTGCAATAGCCCTAAAAGAATGTAAAGGCAGGGAAGGCAATGGGAATCAGCAGCCTTAGTCCCTTCTCCCTCCTAGAAAGGAGCACATCAGAGGTTCTCTCAATGGAATTAACTTTAGTACCCAACAGGACAAGTTTTAACTTGTGCTCTGTCATACTGGCCACAAATTAAAAATTTTGGTAATTGAATTTCCATATTTGGATCACACTCAAAATTTTTGGTTCTAATTACTTAAAAGAAAACTGAAGCTGTAAATTGCCCTCAGCCAAGGTGTCTGTGATTTGCCATTGGCTTTGATAATAAATGGGACGGTCCCAATCCCAATATGGCTCAAACTTGTCAGGAAAAATAATGGCTGTTCTTTCCCTTCCATTTTCCAGGATTTCTAGGCCTTCTAGTATTCCTTCTCCATCATGTCTAGGATTTCTGACCAAACACAGGAATATAGGAAGCTAGAGGATATGAAGGTTTTGTGTGGATAAGATAGAAATTGAAAAGGGATTGAGTGCACTGGGGTGGTGAAGGGAACAAGAGAGAGGAAAAAAATGTAACAAAGACGATAAGAAAAAACATGAAAAGAGATGAAGTGCATGGAACAGGATATCAGAGGCATTACGATAGAGACAGGACAATGAGGAGTGATAAAATGGCAGCTGCCTTTATCCACTGATAAGGGCTAGGTGAGAAGTGCCTTCCACACCTAAATAAGTGTGGTTAAGATTTTTTTTACAGCAGGCAGCTATTAAAGCAGGCAGCTTTCCATTTTCTGGATAGGCATTTACACAAATAAAATAATGATCTGAGGTGCATTAATATGGCAGGGAAAGGGAGACAGGGGRTCGTGCAGGTGTCCTGATTTTACTGCCTGCAGATGGCAAGATGTGCTGCGTGGCAGCAACGAAATGCCCCGACYGTGCTCTGGAGTATCACATAACGCTGCTGCAAGGGGCTTGGCACGCCCCGAGCGACTGGTAAACTTAAAGATTTCACCACTTTCTTCGGGTCTTTTCCGTAGTCCCTCTGGGGCCCCAAGGAGCAGCTATCGCCTCTGCACAGCCCGGTCCCGGCTCCGGCTGGGCCCCGCAGCAGCGCCATGTGCCGCCTACCGGCGCCCGCTCTCCGCCGAGGAGAGCAAGTTTCCGAGCGAGGTGGGAAGAGCCGCGGAGAGACTTTATGGAAATATTTTAGAAGTGTTGTGGGGTGCTCGCACATGAGCTAAAAAGGGAAAGCTGCGGGGCGGGGAGCTGTTAAGCGAGCGCTCGCGTGGGGAGCAGCGGCGCGGGCTGAGGTGCAGCCGGGGGACACGGGGCAGTTTGTGGGGGGCAGTCAGAAGGGCAGGGGTTCAGTGAGGGGATGGAGAAGGGCTAGATTGGAGTAGGCGAGAAAGGTCGCTGGGGAAGAACGAGAAGGAAGGTAGGGCTGCAGGAGGGAAAGACGTGAGGCAGCTGCATGGATGATGCGGGAATAACTAACCAGGGTAGGATAAAGGAGGAGGGTTGTTCGGTGCYTAGGGGAGGAGGAGAGGCTATGGAGATGGCACAGTAAAGGGGCATGGGGGGCAAGGGACAGCCTGGCGCTCACCTCTGTCCTCCAGCCCTTCGCTGAACTGCCCGCTGTCGTCGATTCGCAGCTGCTGCTGCTGCTGTTCCCGCTCCCGGGAGGGCTGGGGCGGGCTGGTCCCGGGGGGCTGCACGATAGCGGGGTCCGGAGTGCTGTCCAGGGCGGCTGCGGGCGGCTCCATGTCTCGCGAASCGGCAGGAAACGGCTGGCGGCGGCAAGCGGAGCGAGGAGCGAGCGGAGCATCMAGCCCGGGTGCGAGCCCGGGGAGAGGAGGAGACTCGCCTCAGAGCATCAGGGAGACAGGCACGGGCGGCAAACAAACTCCGCCGGCAGCTCCCCGCCGCCAGCCGCGCCGCCGCCTCATCACTAACCTCGCAGCCGCCGAGGAGGGAGGGCAGGTGGGAGAGCAGAGCCGCCTCCCCCGCGCTGCCCTTCCTTCCCTTCGCTTCTCCTCCCCGCCCCGCCAGGAGACACCTCAGCCGGCGGGCGGCTCGTCCCCATGAGGAGGAGCGGGAGCGAGGGGAGCCGCTCTGCCCGTCCCGCCGTTGCGGGGCTCAGAGAGCACGGGAAGGTGCCGGAGAACCCCCTGCTGTGCAGGCTCTGGCCGGGCGACGAGCTGCCCTCGCCTCAGGCGGGAGCGGGTGGCGGTTGGCGCCGGCCGTTGGCGGTTGGCGCCGGCCGTTGACCGTTGGCGCCGGCCGCGCGTGCCCCCTCTCCCGAGGAGCAACCGGCTCCTAAGGGCGCTGAGGTGCCGGGCCTGTGGAACAAGGCCCCGGCCTCCCCACACAGGTGAAGATGGGCAGCGCTCTGGCTTTCTGCAGGGTTTGCTCACCCTCATCCCAGCATAGCTGTTTCCCGGAGTTCCCACACCCCCAGCGCTGGCATTTTGTTACCTCTGGTTTTACCCGTTTGCCCAAAACACTGCCCGAAAACCTRCAGCAATCTCCTGCTCGCCATGAGATTGGAGCTGGCAACCTCCTCGTGTTGAGCCATGGGCTCAGTTTATGAGTCTGCCATTACCAGTGCTGGCTAAAAATACAGGAAAAATAACATTAARGGAGAACAAACAGGAAAATTTTACCTGGGCACAGTAAGTCTATGCCAGAACTCTTATTCTKCTTTGCCACTGATTTCTAATGGCCAGAGTGCAAATAATAAAGCTTTCCTATGTATGATTCAGCCTCCCAGTTGTGTGCTGACTGGCATGTAGATAATTTTGCAAAATCTCCACTGTGTTTTGACTTGAGCATGAGAAATTATCAGAAGATAATTGAAGTCCTTAAATGATACAGAAGGATTTATATATATATATGTATATTATCCTCATTTACATTATCTAAAAATCAGGCTGTCTTTCTACAACAAATTAGCACATTTGGAGMCTATGGAAAGGCCAGTAGGAAATGAATATTTATGCATATATTATAGCATTTTATTAGCTATTGGAGTCTTGCTGATGTCAGCCTAACAGAGAAAAGCCTGTAGTGGTTCAGTAATACCTATTTGGGAATGTTTAGTGAAACATTACTGTTAAAATGGCCTAAACTTAGAAAATACTTCTAAATCCTGTATACTAGTCTTCAGAATCTTTTCAGCTGTGTTCTAAAATGCCAATGTTTAAAATGTTTTAAAATGTTAAATACATTGGGAAAATTAAACGTGAGTAAACATTAAGGTTTGTGACATTAGCTAACATTTCGGAAACTGATTGGCATTCTGGTAATCTTGTGGATAGAGATAGATATTGTGGTGGGAAAAATTGATGTTTGTCTCCTAATTTTGTGATTCCTTTGTGTATAATCTGTGTATACATACTCTATTTTATATAAATGTAAAAACATCAGCATGTCTCTTGATTTCATTTTTACCTTGAGCTTTTCTACTATTCTTTGAAGCATTAGCACTGATATTATTCATTCTCTTGGTAAAATCAATGCTAATATGATATATAATATAATAATACCTGAATTATTTTCATTTACCTCAGGAAATAGATATTACAAAGTGACTATTTGATGTTAATCTCAAAATAAGTTCTCCTATGCATGAACTAACTAACTAACTAACTAGAGTTGCTTTGAGGGAAGTGATCTTTTTTGTTGTTTGTCTTGTATTGTTTTGCTTTCAGGTTGAGTTCGGCAGCTTTCTTGTTTGTTTTTGGAAACAGGTAGCCTTAAATATGGTTATTTTCCTTACGGTTTGCATATTAACCTGCAAGATATGAGAGAAAACCTGTATGTGGGAAAACTGTATGTGCATTAATGTGACATAYGACAGAAAAGCAGAAAAGACACATCAGTTGTTACTTGCTGTAAATAATAGACTGTAATGTCACTCTACATCATGTGAAAAGTGTTGGTAAAGTGAGAATTTTTAAATGGGTAGAACCAGTTTTGTAACCTGGTGAGACATAAGGGGCTGGTGACAGAATCACTTTCAAGGATCTGACAGGAGTAGAGAAATGTTTTGTGAGTCAGTTTAGGGAAAGTTTCAGGGGTGTTTCTTAGAGTGTTTCTAGTGCAAGACATGAAAAGCCCACTGAAATTGCTGCAGCAAATGTGATCCTCCCTAATGAAATTACTACAGGAACACTTCTCTAGATTTTGTCATTTTCTAATCTGTTCTTATTGTACCTTTGTTTTTCTTCTTCCACAGAATGGAGGAAAGAGATCAGAGTTCAAAATAACATTATGGGATCATGAAGCATTGCAAGATGGGAGAAATGCATCAAAACATGTGTTTCAGGTGGGATTAAGAAGACAACAAATTGAGCAGGTAGCTTTTTTGCATGATGCAGGCAAATCTTGATTTCTTATGCTGCCAGCATCTGTCCACACACCGTTGTTGGAGATGATATTGACCCCCCCTTCAAACAAAGAAACAAAAAAAGAATCTGCCATTTTCTGCTTTTTGCAGAACTTCATTTGCAAGTGGAACTGCCTGYGATTTCTTAGTATTTTGGCTCCCAAAACAAGGCAATTGCAAGTAGAATGGAGTTCACTTAAGCTGTAGCACCTGAGCAGTGAACCAAGGACGATGGAGAAAACTTCTGTTTTCCTTCACCTCTGTTGTCTGTGGTCTGTTTTCCATTTGATTATTTGTAGAGCTTCATTCTTTGCCATTGCCTTTCCTTTTTCCTTCTACTGAGCAGATGAAAAATATCTATCAGGTTGTGATTCATTCTCCAGGTCCACTCCAATTCTCAGCAAAGGCAGAGAAATATCTTCAGGTATGTTTCATGAATGTTTTATTTGGTCCATTATTTCGTTCTTTCCAAGGTAGATGTTTTCCTCGGGGACTAAGCAATGTTTTGGCAGTAGGGGGGCCTATTTTGCAGAGTTGRTCACTTTATTTCACTCAAAATTATTCCCCTATTACCAGAAGGATTTATTACAACATAGCAAGGAGTACCATAGTGCAAAAACGCAGAAAAAATGTGATGCTATTACATTGTATAAATTAATCAGTGTCACTCAGCTGAGTGACAATGACAAAACATGTGCAAGTCCTTCAGTCAGAGAATGGTCACTGTGTGAATGCAGAACTCGCAGTATTCCCCTTCAGTCTGGGTGGAGTTGAAATAAAATCCATTTTCTCAGATGTGTTAGTGTTGTGTTCATTTGTCATTCTAGAAACTAGAGCATTGCATGCATTTTGGACTTCTTATATATTTTTTTAACACTACTGGGTGGAATGTGAATGTTTTCACCTGAATTAGCAGAATAGTGGGTTGTGTTTCATACACATCCTAAATGAGGAAAAGAAAAATGCTGCCTTTTTCTGGTAGCAAAATACTGTATATGTCACTAGCATTGTAATGAAGTATCAAGAGTGCTAGTGCAAGCCAGGATGGTTTGTTAATTTGGTTTATCAGWGCCCTTGAGCTGACATTTAGAAGATGTTTGCTTCTTTCTTTCATAGGAAGCAAGAGGTAATGGTAATCCCACGCAGCCTCAAAAGACACACATCTGAAACGTGCACTAAGTTCAATTCCAAATGTATGGGCAGACAACCACCCTGTAAAGATCACTGCTCTAGGTAATATTAGCTAATAAAAGAGCTTGTCCTATGCTGTATGAAAAATGTAATGTTTTAAAGTGGATATTTGACCTGATGCATCAAAAATAATCTAAAAAATTAGGAGTCGACTAGTAATGCCTACCTTGAAGGTAAGGATATTATGAGAAAATGGTCTAGTTGCATTTAACTATGATACTTTTACAGATCAGAAAATAGATTTAATGTTTTAAAGGCAGTAGCAGCCAATCCACAGGTACTTCCTCTCCCAGTCTTTCAAACTATAGTTTGCAACTTGAATTAAAATCTTCTTCCTTGACATCTAGTGTCATCAGCAGGACAAAAGAATGCATCTTATTTCCCTTGCAGTATTTTTTTTCGAAAAGATTGTATATAAGGAGGGAATTATTTTTTTATTATTCTACAGCAAACTAATGATACCTATGTTACTTCTACTCTCCTGGTAAATAAAGATTCCACAGCTCACTTTTGCTTTTAGTTGTCTCATAAACTGGCTGATATGATAGTATTATGTATTGTTTTGATTAGCTAATTTACCTTGATAACGAGTTAGATAAAATTGTGTCCTTATTGTTACCCTTTTCTTATTCCAATTAAATTATAACTATTAAACTGTGCATTGCTGCTGAAATATTTCAAATATTTGAATATTGAAATATTTGAAATAGAATGGTAGCTACAGCCAGAAAGAATATTTTGCAAAATGTGTTTTCTAATAACTAGGAAACTACAAATGTGTGTCAAGTCTTTATTTATTTRTTTATTTTTAAGCATGTGCTCAAACAGAGATTTGACACTTGAAATCATTTAATTCTTTTAGGTTTTTGGTGAACATCAAGTTCTGAAGTACCTAGTGGAATATATTTTCCAACTATATTTTTATGGTTTTTTTTGTTTTGTTTTGTTGTTGTTTTGCTGATTTTCCCAAGTCTGGCATGATTATAACTATCAATTTGGTTTGAGTATTTGCTTTTAATTTCAGACACTGTTGAGGACATCGTGAAATTCTTTAGATACATTTGGTTAAGGAAAATAATGTCACTAGCATAGAAAACAATTTAAATAGGTTTCAGACTGGGGGGCAGATTTTTTTTTAATTATATTTGTTGGTTTTCATCCTCTCAGACAAAAGTTTCAGTGGGCAATGGGAAAACCGGAGATAGTCACAATCCCTTTAGTAATTCTAAGATAGTGAATCAAATTTATTAGCTGTGTTACTACATTCTCTTGTAAGAAGAAATGGGAGCCATTGTTTTGTGGAACTCAAAACCACAATTTTCTGCTCTTATGCAGCTGAGCTTTTGTCCATATGAAGCATTGGCGTAAGCAATGGATCTTTGTTTGATCTGGCATGATGAAATACACAGTGCATATTGACATTTTCCTATCCATAGTGATACTGTCTGGATTTATATAAGCTGACAGAGCAATTGTTTGATACATCTACTAAAACATTTACATTACACTTAGCACATGGATAGTTATATTTTCTAATTTTATAAGGAAGAGGAGCATCTCAAATATGCTGATAGGTGTTAGAAGAATATGAGGGAAAGAAGCAATGGGGAAAGGCAATAAGCTTTTTAATTTAAGCTTTTACAAAGCACTGAGGGCATGAGTATAAGACAAAAGGTCTGGACATGACAATTTCAGATCTGAAATATACTAAAAGTCCTCCATTTTTTTTTTTCATGAGGAAGAGGCAACTCCTTTCTCTTCCTGGGGCAATCTGCACAACTTCTTCCGTCAGCTTGCATGTGTCAGAGGTTCTTAGTGTTTGAGCATAGCTGCTACTTAGTTATAGATCTGGCTTTTTGCATCTTGGCTTTTCATATAGTCTTTTCTAACTTTGCTCCATACTGTTACCATCTTGGCTCACTTATTTGAGCTTGGCATGAAAACTGAGAAATTGGACATACATAGTTCATGCACACAAGCTATGCTTCTTTCTTCAGTCTGCTGACTAAAATCTGGTTTACTTCTTTATACATTGCTTGTCCTTTATTTGCTTTCTGAAGAAACATTATCTTGATATCCTTTCCAAAACTAAAGGGAAAAACTAAGCACCGTTGTAGGAATGAATAGCCTGAGGCATTTGTCCCAGGTAGAACAGTTGGGAAACAGTCTTCATTCTGAAGCAGTGAAGTGGTGCAGCAGTGAGCAGGTYATTTAAAGAGGTGTGGAATCTTCTTGGAGAATTTTTAAATTCATATAGAAAAAAGCCAACCAAGTGTAGTTGCATAGGGCAGTAGTCCCACTCCCAGCAGAAAGTTGAAATAAATGATATCCATAAGTTCCTTCAGGTCCATATTTCTGTGATTCAGCAAATATATATTCATCAGGAAGTAACTAATTGTAAGGTTTTGTCTAGTAAATCATAAATGAACTGATATCAAAGTAGGTTGACACAAATGTGTAGAAGTTTAGAGCCTGTGCTAATTCAGTCTGTARAGGGAGTTATTTCAGGAGCAAAGGTCACATACTATATTTTTATGAAGGATAAAATTTGGTTGTACCTTTCGTGTTGATTTTAGAAGAGCTATTAATGGAACATCATGGGTCCTTATTTTACTCTGATGTTTTTATGTTTTGCAATTTTGATTTTTAGGCTCTTTTTTGAGAGTCTTCTTTCTGACTGTTTTCTGTTTATGGACATAGAAAAGAGACCTCATAGTTCTGAAGTTGAAGGTCACTCATTTTGAAACTYTCCGGAATTGCATATAGTTCAATATGATACCTCAGTAAACTTCTTTGAATTGCCTTCAGTATCAGCTTGAAATACATGTCACTCAATGATTAAAAAAATTCAAAGAGATTTTTTCGAAGAAATCTCTAAGTAAAATCACATTCGAAAAAATATCAAGAAACTTTTGAGCTTTGTTTCATAACCTGTAGTTATAATGAATACAAGTTCACTGAGATGCAGATTTGCATATCTTAACAGTGAGGATACAATCTTTTTGGAATATATTTAAATTTTGTGAAGGTCTTTTATAATTTTTTTAACAAGTTAACRTAGTTCTTTTACTATAAATTTAATTCATTAGTAAAACTGATTGCAACACTCAGATTCATTGCATGCGATGTCTGTACAGACTTGTTGCATCTGTGTATGTCAATTTTGCCACTAGATGGCATTATGCATTAACTGCATGATAATTTGTGGGTTTCACCATAATTAAACAYGCTGAAGATTAAAGAAATAAGAAAGATCTATTTTGCTTGCTCTTGATGTAGCCCAGAGTGAAAGAACAGTGGTTGAAAAATCACTTGGCCTACTTCTGCCTAACAGTAACCTAATCTATCTTTAATGCATCAAATATGGATTTACTCAAAGCAATAAAGGAAGTCAGCCATAGCAACAATATCTGATTTTGTGTGCAAAGCACTTTTCTCTTCCATCTTTTACTGCTTCTAAGTTTTAAAGAGTGAGTGCACTGCAAAATGCTTCCTTTCTGGCTATATGGCTTCCAACAAAGTAGTAAGAATGGTGCTCAGTAAAGCCATATTGCTGAAGACTGGTTTTAAATGAAAAGCTTCATATGAGAGGTTTTATCTATTTATTTCTATCTAGTAGCTACTTCAGGATACTTAATGGATATGTTGTTGTGTCCTCCACCCCAGTTGAACCTAACTATAGGCATCCAAAGATTGACRTCTAAACAATATGATTTTCTCGTATCCAAAGGGCAAACGATAGTTGCAGTGCACAAGACTTTTGCTTTAGATTAAAAAAAAAAAAAAAAGGAAAAAAGAAAACATGCAAGAATTAAATTGAAGTCTCCATGGAAACACAGCAGAGGGTCCATATTGCTGTGGTAGCCCTCCTTCTTGACTGCTCTACGCATCATACTAACAAACAGGTGTCTTTGAACAAGCCAGTGCACGCAAAATACAGCGACAGAGCTGAGAATGAAAGAATGCTGAGATTTTGAGTCGACTTTATGGAACCACATAAAAGTAGACTAATTTAAGAAGTGATTAGACTGAATTTCCACTGCATTATTGAAGCACCTACAAAAACCGCAGCTGTGGATTAGGATCCAGTTCCACTGAATCTGTGGAAATTATTTCCTATTTACACTTAAGAATGAGGTAATTAAATGTAGGTTGTAGCTTGTTAATAGCATTAGAAATTAATTATTTGTATTTTTATTATTGGTTTATTTTCATAAGTGCACATATTTCTGTTAGGATCCTTATCTGGATTTTTAAGAGCTTCACAAATACATAAAATATTATGAGAAGATTTTCATATAAAAAAGAACGTCTTTTTTGGTGAATGGTAAGCATATGGTGGCAATTCACATATAAAACTTATTGTTTGAAGTGATCAAAATGAGAGCATTCCAAACTCCCAAGAGATTTTAATATATCGAGCTGTTTAAGAACATACAACACAGATGAGCAAAGAGAAGGATGGATGTTTAGAAGTACAGTCTTCTTCTGTGTTCCTAAAATGCCGTCCCTAGAGACAAGGGAAATGGAAAAGAACGATTCACGAATCAAATTCAGAAATGTATAAAACATTCATCACAAATCCACACTTCATCCCAGTTGTACTTTAACATTGCACCCTCAGTCACAGAATGTGACAGCACTAGCTTGCGTCACTTGCCACAGGCAAAATCTATTTCAATCAATACAAAATAAGTGGTGAATGTGTTTATTGCATTCRCTATTTGGTGCTGCAGTTAATGCTTCAGAAATTGCAGCCTTTAGTATTCGTACTAAGCTGTGCAAACATTATCAATAAATTTATGATTTATCATGCTTTTTTCTTTTTTTGAGGTATTATACTGACAGTTGTACCAGGCATAATCCAAAACTGGAGCTCTCAACGGCACTTGCGCTTCACTACTGACTGTGGGCAAAGTTTCTCTAATTCTTCATCTAATGTGTCTTTTCAGTGGCTCCAAACAACTTTTCAATCTGAAATGATCTCTTCATAGATCTCGTTTGAGGACACTGGATTTCTCAGAGACCCCCATGAACTTTCCTCTGAACTGAAAATTTCTAATTATAACAGAGAAGAGTATTTCTAAAACATCTACAATACTTTTAGTTTCTAAAAAGGGTAGCAGCAGGTTGAGATGGGCAGCAATGTCTGGAAGGATAAAATATATCTTATCTGGGAAATGGCATTTTTTATGAACTTCACACTCGTAATTGAACCAAGATGATTTGATGTGCTTGCAGTATAGTCCAGAGACTGTAGCTGTTATACAGGAAGTGCCAAAGCACAGATGGAAMCAAAACGACTCCTTTCAGAGTGATCCCTCTGTTAGTGATCTGGAATCCTTCCGCAGTGCTTTCCGAACTGCACTTTCTGTGCTCTGTTTGAGTGCATCTAATTCTTAGTTTGGCTTGTTGCATGTAAATATTATCAGGATGTTTTGATGTGAAAGTAGCAAAGTAATCCATGTTTGCTTAGCATAGTAGTGCTACTAACTCCAGTGATCCTACACTGTTTTAAAGTTATATATTTATTACTGAACATGATTCAAGCAATTTTTCCATTTGGGATGGAACCCTTCCCAGGAAAGGCAAACTGAAGGTATTTTATCAGGGAAATGAAGAGATCTTTACTTCAAATCCATTTAAGTGACACTTTTGTACTTGTTAAAAATGTTAACAAATAGCTTTCCAAAAAGGGAAAAAAAATAGTTCAATGGATAGTATTCTATCCTTTTCTACTTACTGAAACTCACAGAAGTCAGCAGGAAAGAATATAATGCAGAGCTAAGAATATAATGCAGAGCTGAACAGTAGACTAAATTCAGTCACGGGGTAAGCCTACCAAAATCATTGAATTTTCAAGTCAATGATGGGTTTGGCCATGAGATACTGATTTGTTATATAGACATTTTAAGCGTAAGCAGGATTTGCAATACTGTTTCTTTTAGTTGTTGCATTATTTTTAGAGGTGGTCCTATGTGATTAATATATAGCCTTGTCTTATCTGGTATGATTGGTTTGATAAAGCTTTTTTTTAAACCTTCTTTTCAAGTTATTTATTTAAGTCTTCACAGCTATTACACTAGGACTGCAGTAAGTGGGAACATCTACCCCATACACTGTCAAAACTRCACTTAATTATCCGCTGTGTCAATGTGTAGCTGCGTATTTCTAAATGACTTGATCATTCAAGAGCAAATTGAAATGCTTAGTCCCATTGTATATATTCAGAAGTCAAAGCATTTGTCATTCTAGCAAAGTAAAGAAGTTATCTGGAAAGTTGTAGAGAAATCTAGATACTAATTTTGCTGTTTGGTTAACACTTATTAATGAAATTGCTAGGGAGYCTTTTAACAGTTGCTTATTAAGTTATCCTAATATAAGGAACTGCTAATAGGAAATTCTGAAAACCTTTATTGAATCACAGTTTTGAGCATGAGGAGCAGCGCATGGTATGGCATCTTCTGTGCTATAAAAATATGCTCTGATCTACCTCATAACCTTCAAATTCAACTGTAAAAGCACTTATAACCACACACACACTAGTACCTCTGCATCATTCATATCAGCACTTGTCCTAGATTTGCTTCAAGTCAAGCTGACCATCATATAATTTTCCATAATGCTAATCTTCATTTGGGGCCAACAGCAATGGAAGAATGAGAGTGATATTACCATCTCCTGATAGTCTCTCATTCACAACTACCTGCTTTTATACAGCTCAGTGCATTTCCTGTGAAATGTACACATTAAAGTCATAATCATTAGGCCAGATGTTTCCTTTGATTGCTGTTGCAGCTTCTGTGGAAGAACTGGAATTAGTAAAACTGAGTGAAAGTTTAAATATTTGGAACTTTCTTAACTCTCAAAAGAATCTGAATTGTATTCTCACTCTAGTTGATAATTTTAAAATCCTATTGTGGATTTCATAAGAAACATTTCTGAGACATAAATCAATTTTGGAGTTAATGTATTTTTAGGGGTTAAAATCTGAAACTTAAACATAGGAAAATATTAATATCTGAACTCAGCAAGGAAAAATAGGCTCCAGAAATCGTTTGTAGAAATTGTTTGGCATTTCTCTGCCAAACTCGCTCCTCCTGATGAATGAGTAAATACAGTTTCCATACCAAATACTAAACATTGGAATTTATAAATATATCATAAATACCTGCAYAGTTGGAAAGGTCTTTGCTTTGGCACTCCTTGCTGTGATTATGTAGATATCAATATTCCTGCTTCTCAGAAACTCAGTGAAGGCATCGTTAGTCTGTATCCTTGGCTGACAATTCTCACTGCACTTACTGGGAGCCAGGGCTTTCAACTCAGTTCCTTGCAAGAGATCTCTTTGGTGAGAGGGAAGCACAACTTTTTAGAAGTCATAGAACATACAATTTCATGTTCAAACAGGCCTTGAGGACATATGAGGAACTGTGTTTATCAGCCTTGTCCTAGTAGCAGAGGAGAAATAAGCACATCTGCCATGTTCTGGAGCCAGCTGTACTAATTAGTTGCTTTATGCAGACAAACAAATTTAGGCAGTAGGGTTTTTGTTGGCTTCTTGGCTGCTTTTCTGAAGCCGAAACAAAAGCTCTGAGAAGACCATTCCAATATCCAAATGTAGACACGTCCTTCCCCGCCCCCCCAAATAGTGACAGAGTGAGGCCTTTGGAATAAAAGATGGGAATATGCATATCTGGCACAGGAGGAAAGATGTTAGAAGACAACAGGTAGTGTTTGTTTATTTTAGACACCTAACTTTGAAATAATTGTACCAATCTCAGATGTAACCATGGAGTTTTAACTTGCGAATTATGGCTTTTTAATATCTGCAGATGCAGACTTCTTTCTGACAGTCCTTTTTGCTCTTGGTATCAGTCTGGTTGCTCCCACTGCAACAAGAGCGTCACCTGGACTGATAGGTTTTTAAATAGAGTCTCTTCTATTTGCTTGGATCTACAAAAAGGTTTGGATCAGAAAAGGAAAATTCTATTTTAGTTGTTCTCAGATTTTGGAAAATTACCTGTTTTTGATATAAATTTGCAATATTTATACATAGTAATCATAAATTGCAGGGTTATAATGGCCGAGACATTTATTACCCATGCAATACTAATATTCAGGAATCTTACAAATAATATTTGAAAAGAAGATATCACAATCTTGAGGTATTTTAGAGGTATTTTATAATTTTAGAGGTATTTTATGCTATTCAAGATTTAGATTTGAAATCCCCAAAATCCTTTCACTGAAATGAGCGCATAGCACCATCATGGCAAAAGCCGTAGCACATAAATATAAGACTGTAGTGTTTTCATCATTTGAAAGATGATCATATATYTCTGTTCTGATGCTGCTTAAGTTTCAAATATTTAGGATTTTTTTAGAAGGTCCAAAATAAATAAGGGTTCATAAACTCCTAACATGCATGGCACAGAGCATGTGAATTGTCAGGAACTTGGCACGCAAGCCATTGTTTGCTTTCATCCCTCTGCAGTTCAGCAGAACCCTGCTAGGCCGGCAGTGACAGCGCGGTGCAAAATGCTGCCAGAGGAGCCCGTGGTCTTGGCCATCTTTGCACTGTAAATTTTAGTGGCGTAACTGGGGCAGCACTGACAGTGTGTTGGAGAGGCCACCAGCCGAGCAGAAGTCAGAGTTTGTGCATCCTTGCAGCATCCCCACACGAAWATAATAGGTTTTGGAAATATCAGAGCTGCATCGTTCAGCATCACAGCTCGGCCTAAAAGCCCAACCTCTCTGCAAGGCAAAACTGTCTTGGGTATAGGCCAGCACCAGTTCTAATATATCACAGAGGCTCTTCCAGGGATTTGTTTCTGCCAAGAGTTTTGATTAACAAAATGAAAAATGTATTTTGCTCGTCTTCATATGATGGAAAGAAAATATTTAATGAGCATTATACCTGCACTGCTGTAGTCTTGAGCAAATGCAGTTGACTCTAGAATGGAGATTTATGTATGTCTTCTGCTGTGTTCTGTAGATGCATCTAAAACACAGACACCTCAATCCAAGTAGCTGGACAATCTGCATGGTGGATAGACAGCCTGGCATTTTGGAATAGGGCATATCAATGTCACCCTTTAGGGAGACCTAGGGACTTTACTGGTGACTGTAATTCAATGTATTTTTGGTGTAGCTATGCTAATACTAATATTTTCCCTTCAAGGATGACCACAGTGACTTTGTAAAGAGATTTGGGATTCAACAGACAGAAATGCTACATGGGATCTGCATTTTATTTTTTATTCCTCAGTAGAAGGGAAATCCGCTATATTCTATCTTCTCTGGCGTTCTAGAGGAAGATTAAATTCTGTCAACAGCAGGTTAATTTTATAGAGAAAGTTTAATTACTTGAAGCCATGCAAAAACCGAATTACAGACTTCTGCATGTGGCGTGCTTAGGATGGGCTCCTGGTAGAGCCTCAGGAGCTGTGCTCTGCAATGGCAGTCCCAGAGGACCAGCATAGTCACCCGCATAGCCAAAGGACAACCAGTTGCTAAGCAACCAATATAAGCATTCGGCTCAACATTTATTTCATTTGTAACAGGACATATCCTTTACATTCTTAGCTACTGAATGCAGAGTTTTCCAGGTGTTTTTTCTCATTCTGTGTATATGTGTAAATAGCCATTTTTAACATACAAAAATGCAATTTAAAACACATGTGCCTGAGGAAGGCATGCAAGTCTGGAAGGGCTGAAGAACAGGCACAAGCGTATTAGCACTTTCAAATATCAGCATCCAAAATTTGCCTCTTTTTTCTATGTTACTCCTGCTTGGAAATGGTATGTGTTGATAGTGTAAATGTGTAGTAGAGCTGTCTGCAGAGTTTAACCATTTTTATTTAAGGAGTCATTTTTTTCCCCCCCCCAACTGGGATGAGGAAATGTCTTCTTACAAACAATTACAACGAATGTTTCACTTCCAGTCTGAAGATTTCGAATTTCAAATCCTGTAATTCTTTCAGAAGAACAGCTAAATAGCTTTTGAGAAAGAACATTTAATGCAGTGAGTCTAATGCTGCTTTCAGTTAGAAATTGTTGCTCTAGTGAAATAAAACTCTGAATTTCTGTCCTCCATTTATTCAGCTCTGGTCTGGACAGTCTGCAACAAAATTATCCTGAAAGAGCTCTTTATCATGTTTTTCTTTCTAAAAAAAAGCAAATAATCAGATAAAGCACAAAGGGAAACATGGAAATGGCAGTCATAATCAAAAACACAAATTGACTTGTAATCAGTATAATAAATGCCAATTCTTTATTCCCTCTTGGAGACTCATACTCTGTATATAGGAATACTGAGGCAGATGGAGATTTTATTCTAATATATGTTCCTATTTCCAGGGCCTCAGTTGGAAAGATTTCCCAAGATGCATAAGCAATTGCTGAAATTGCCAAGTGCCCCTGCTGTTCAATGGACAAATTTCACTTCCTTTTCATCCCAAATGTAATACTAGAATACCTGAAATTTGACCACATGCTTTTTCTTATAGTCCCTGTAAGGATCGGTTCTTTTCAGGCATCCGGAGTTGTGGAATTTGTTCCTAGATTTTTTTACCCTTACACCTAAATTTGCCTCTTGAAGTTACTTGGTAGAAATTCCACCAAAATGTAAATTTAAGTCTATTATTCATTATTAATGCAAAGATGAGGTGCAGCAGTTCACTAGCCAGGGCAGCATGGAATTCAGATTCTTGTACTGTGTATAAGAAGGAGAAATGGACCTGAGCTGAAAATGTGGGGAGAACCCTGGGAATCAAGGACTGCCACCAAATTTTGCTGTAACTTTCAGCACTCCTTTGTGTTCTACATTTGAAAAATTATTTGCAAAAAAAAAAAATTCAAAATCTATGTGTAGCATCCCAAACTTAGAATTTCAAAAATGAATCGCAGTTCAAATTCACTGTAATTTAACAATGAATACTCTTCCCCATAAGAAATTATCAGTATTGCTGAAGAAACAGTGAAGATTGGTCTGTTTTGGCTATTGTAATGTTCAGAAAAAATATTTCAAAATTTAGGTCACCAGATCACCAAACCAAAAGGAGTACAAATTTTTGATTAAACCAAAATTCCCTCCAGAACTAATTATGATATCTAAAAATATATTAAAATGTAGAAATAAAACATTGTGAATGGGTGGTCTGGATTTTTCACTTCTTTTTCCCACGCAGTCCTTAGACTGTATGAACAGATGGCACACTACGCACATCCGATTCTTCAGGAATGCCACCTTTTTCCTGGAAAGAAGTCTCTGTGCATTTTAGTTCAGCTCTATAGAAGACCTAGCAAGTATAGTCTTTGGCTGATGTCCATATTATCCTTTCTGACGATCTTTGTGATCTCATATCATCCAAATGTTATGGAATATAAGTTCTGTGGGTAGCTCAAGGGCAGGTACATTTTGGAGCCTGGTCTTTAACATTTTTTGTATGGGTCCGCAAATGATAATTTGTGTCTTTCTGTCACCAAAGCCATTCTGCATGTGAAAGTTCCCATCTGCTCACAACCTTCCACTCGACAGCCAACAGGCTAACACTGTAGTGCTAGATCTTAAAATGTAGCGCTCTCATTAGGAGCAAGAGGGTAAATTTGCAGCTTAACCAGGGAGCTTAGACAGAGAGAGACAGGTTTTGATTTTGAAGTGTTAATCACTGCTATTTAAGTACCATGTTGTTCATCTGTAAAAGAATTCCTGGCTGTCCACCTGCCTTTGAGTAGTACTGTCCCAAAGTTTCTGCTTCCTATCTAAGCATTCAATTCTCAGTGAGCTCATGTCCTAGACCTAGACAGGCACAACGTTATGCAGCTGATCAACCCTATCACAAGTTGACCAGAAGAGTTAAACTGACCACATCAAAAGAGACATATTCATGAATGAATATCCAAGGAAATATGACAGACTGCAGAATATTTTTAAAATCAAGCACAAACCAAATAATGAGTTTAGAAAAAGGATGAAATAAAATATGCCAGTCAGTCTGCTTGAAAAATGTTTCACTGAACGATTGGCTGAACTACAACAGCATTTAGCTTTGAAAAATCAGCATTTTTCATTAAAAGCAGGTTAATTAAGAAATGGTTAACCAACTTTGGCAATCACGAGGGAAGCAAGAGTTGAAACAAAACTACAGGGAAAAAAATTACAGATCAAAAAAGAAAAAAAAGTAAAGGGGAAGGTTATCTCAAGGAATGGTATGTAATACCTGAATGAAGGACAAAAAGTGAAGTTCAGGGTGACATAAATCTAAGCTAACAATAATAAGTATAATTTTGCACAAACTGTGTGCCATATTGAGCACCTAGCATAGATGCCACGCTAGCATTAATTTATTATGATTCTTAAGTAACAGGGGCCAATATGGGAGACTGAGCAGCAGTGTCCACTACTGATGTTTACACTGTGTAAATATCCTAAAGAAACTAATAATCAAAAAGGGAGTTTAAACTGCAGAGAGCAGATTTGGTGACAGCTCAATATTAATCTTTTTGAAGTAACTTTGAATAAAACACAAGGGAAGAAGGCATAACTTTTACAAGATTATGTTATATCCTCTCTCCAGATCATTTCAGAATTTAAGAAAGTGAAAGAAGGAAATTCGGATCACGTTCAGACGTAAACCAGCTTGTGTTTTAGAATCTAGGTAACAAAAAAAAATCCATTCATATTACTGCTATAAACATGCATTTTCTCTTTTCCCTCAGATGCAGTTTATGCATTAACAGGAACTTTCTACTTCTAGAAGCTTTTGTTCTTTCCCAGAGCCACTCCTCTGGGATTTTGGCTCCCTGGTTGGTTACTGTATGTTGTTGCCCTGATAAGATAGCAGGTAGATCTGAACAGCAGCCTAAGTTATTGACCCGCTGAGCCAGGGACAGGAAGGTTGGTAGCAGTTACGTAGAAAACATTTCCTTTGAAAGCGTAGTTCTCCTTTGATACTTCAGAAATGAAAATTGATGTTCATAGCCACATTCTTCCTAAGGAATGGCCTGATCTAAAAAAGGTAATAAGACTTCACATATTCAGTGACTTATTTTATCAGCAACCATTGCTATTTATGTAGTTCTTGGAAAACTAGTGAATAAAAGATTCTGTAATATATGCCTGTTTTCAGTAGGTTTTTGTTTAATTTGATTTTTTTTYCAGATATAAGATATATGTATTACATTAATTTGCAAAGCAAAACTTCTGTAAGAAAGGGATGGAAAACTTAACTCTGTTCATTGTCAAATGATGAGGTATAAATTCCATTTGYTTTGTGAAACCATTGATAGAGGATATCTTCATAATTAATAATAATAATAATAATTATCAAGGGCTGTCAGATATCCAAATGATATTCACAACCAAATATGAAAGCAAAAATAAACAAATGTTAAACAAGATTAATATTGCCTAAGAGTACTAGTTCTTACAGCCACAGGCATGACAATCCTGAACTTCAGTGGATATTGGGTCACTTCAAGTATGGTTAATTGATGATGATGATGGACTATTTTACTAATATCTTTTTCCTATTATTTTGTCAATTGCTGGAAGGAAGTAGCATATTGCATTAGGAATACAAAATCTCATTTACCTAGATTCAGTTCTGACCAGAACACAGAAGCTATAAGTCAGACTGTTTTAACTTTGAATCTTTGCATGGTATTATTTTTATAATTCAATGATATAAACTCAGTCTTGTAAAAAGTAATTTTCCAGGTCATGTGAAAAAGTATTTGAGAATCGAAATTTCCATTTAGGTTTTCATGTAATAAAACTAATGCCTTTCTTATTTCAGATTATCAAAAGCTATACAATCATCTGGTTCTGAATTAGTCTTTAGAGTTACAGCCTGGATAATTATAAACAAAATTATATATAAAGRTATCTGATCACCTTTTGACTGCTAAGGGATCACATATTCAATGCTACAGAGAGTTCTGAAAAAGTCACTTTAAAAAGATCACATAATATATATATTCTCTCATATATAATTATTATATTTAAAAATTGGTTTCCAATTCCAGTATAGCTATTTTACTCAAACTCCTTACTGTTTCCATTCATGTAGAAGAATCAGGATAGAAAAGAGGAGACCTCTGCTGCTGCCTTTAAATATTCCCTTATTGTAATTGTGCATTGGCAGTATTTGAATGAACGTTCCCTGGGTTTATCAGTTGTATGGAATCATCTGATTTCATTGTGCTTACCTTTGACATCAGAAGAGTACCTTTATTTCAGCCTTGTTCTTTGGTACCTGACATACTACATTAAACTCTTGTTTTACATTGTATATACTTTCACTTGGTATTTTGAGGTTTCTTTTTTTCTTCCAGATAGCAAAATCTTAGATAGGTGTTTCAAATGTATTAGCCCTGTGTTTCTGTGACTGTTAAAAATAAATAAATAAATAAAACAGTCTGGTATCAATTCAGTGTTAGCCAGAAAGCAGCCGGAAAATGTAAAGTTTTTTAGGAAAAAAAAAAAAGATGTGAGAAAGCCTGGAGTTAAAAACATACATGGGTTATTTCTACATTGGTTGTGAAAAAGAATATTATTATGCATAAAACTTCTTGGGCAGGAAGTTTGGCCTCTTCTTTCCCTATGGAAGTGCTGTTAAAACATCTGTCTATTTATATTATAAGAACTCCTCCATTAAAAAGCATGTAAACACTGGCTAATGTAGGTTAACTGGTAGGGTTTTTTTAAAACTATTATATCTGTTTTAAGTAGACAGGAGTTTAAATATCCAGTCCACGGATACAGGGTACTCTTGCTTGTTCCAGATTTTGTCATCCTTGTTTGTGCAAAATTCCCATTAAAAAAAAAAAATCCTTCATGCTGATTGTGTGAAGAAGCTACATTTTGTCTCTAYATACTTTAAAAGGGTAATGAATTCACTAGGACAAAATCACCCCAAGCATCCTTTGATCTTTATTTACATGAAGGATGAATTCACCATTAGTCTTGCTGTTCAACTGTAGACCAATGTTGCACTTCTTTAAACGCTAATTAAAGAGGCTAATAATATGTTTTTATTTAATTTCTACCTGCCAGTTTTAATGATTGGAGTCTTCTGTTCTCAAGTTTCAGTGGTTCAGAGGTTTAGTGGATTCAGAATAGAGAATACCTCTCTGAATTCCCTAGGTTCCTCTGAAAGCTCAGGGTATTACTAACACGGTTCTCTACATCTTATGTAGGGAAAAACRGGAAAAAAAGGAAAAGCAGAGAGGGCTGAAATTCAGTATGCCTGCCAGAATAACAAATGAATGGACTAAGTGAACTGAATATTTTGCTTTGATTTCTTCCAGAGATGATATTATGCAGGGCAAAATATAAAGTAATAAAAGCTATTCACAGGCACTATTTTTATAATATTTTACCCCTAGCATGCACACATAATGCTAAACTTTTCTCTTTTTTTGATTATAATCTTTTTAACCTTGTAAATACCAAGTCTTGAATCTATGACTAGAATTTTCTATTTTAAAGACATTTATTTAAGACCCTAGGAATCYGTAATATGTATAAAAATGAATTAAAATTAAAATTAATAACATGCTTCAGGAATAACCATCAGTGCATCCAACTAATAACTGATGGAGAAATATAAAATTAATTTAGRAACAGATCAGCAACTTTCTCTATTGCCTAAATAGATGACCTTTAAAGTGCTCATTTTCCACGTTTATTATGGAGTTAATTAAAATTTAAAACTTAAGGTCTTCATTAGATAACACTCCCAAATCTTCCCTACATTTAAATGTTGTTCCTTATTTTTRTCTATATATGCATACATTTATAAATTTTAATAAAGTGTACGTAGCCACCATCATCATTAGCATCTCTGATTGGCTGAAATTAGAAGGCTTGGTTCTGCGCTCCCATTTTGGAACAGCCCATAATGGCATTAGGTAATGATTTGCTGTCATAGAATTCAAATTGTTTACACCTCAGTGTAGAAAATCCCTGCTTTTACATTTTCCTTTGAAATGCTTTTTTTTAAAAAAAAAAAAAAAGAGGTAGAATTCTTCATTCATTCTACTATCTTATTTCAAGATTTCACTTGTTTCTAAGTTCTGAAAATAAAAGGAATCTTTTTTTTTTTTTTTTTTTTTTTTGTACAAACAATTATTAATCTCTCCGGAAGAAACAGTGAGCATCTAAGCTTCTCCTTTAAGCTATTCTGGGTTGTTTAAATATTAATAGACAAGAGACAATGACCTTCAGTCCTGCTGCTGAATCATGGAAGCTGAAAAGTGGAATCAATACTTCTCTGTGCTAATGATTAACTGATTGCAGTTTGTTACGATCAGAAAATGTGTCAACTCAATGTTCGCATTGCTAAATGTATGATTTGAACCAAATTCCAATAGTGAACCTCGATAATATTTAAAGCGTTTTGAAATCAGATTTAAGACTTATTTTTAAATGTTGTTAATCTGGGAGCTAAAAGCTTAGTTCTACGAACATTATTAGGTCAGTCCAGTGAATCCTCAGCAATTCTGCTGAAGTCAAAGGAGCTACTCAGAGGCTCAAAACTGAGCATATGCTTAAGTATTTCTCCTGAAAAAGGTAAAGCTTGACTGTAAGAACTGAGGTTCTGATTATTATTGCAGAATGCTAACTAGTCCATGGCTTTTCCTTTTTTCCTTCACAGAGATATGGATATGGTGGATGGGTTCAGCTGGATCATCACTGCAAGGTTTGTGCTGTCTGATCCTCTGATATAGTTTTGTGCTGTGATCAGGAATAGGCATTCACAACTAAATATCAATAAGATAGACTATGGCTTTGATAGAAATTTCTGTAAAGGTCTGTCTTCTATGAAGCAATTATTCCTCCAAGTGGAATATATCTCAGTAGATCTTGTTGCTTAAGAGGTAATATTCAGTATACAGTCAGTTTACTTTCTCTCATATGAATATGAATCCAGGTTTCCTCCTAAGTGTTTGTTTACATTCTGAATGGATATCTCTGAAGAATTATTTTTAATAAGATGCACTAATCTAAAACACATTACATATTGAACTTTTGTATTTACATGTAGTTGTCTGTATGAGAAACAAACATAATTGAGATTGATATTTTAGTAAAACATAAAGAACTAGGACATGAAAGTGTCATGAAAGAGAAAGAATAACCTCCATATGTCTTCCTGACAAGCAGAGGAAATTGTGGTTTCAATATCCAAGAATGATGGGGACAATATACAGGTTTGGGGACCATACTGTAGAAGATAGGAGCCTGAGTTTTTTTGGCAAGCAAAAGGCAGAATGGATGTGATTTTTCTATATCACCATTCACTCTATTAACTTTTCAAAGACACTTCTGAGATACATAAGAATACCTGGAACAACCTATCTGCAAATGCCATGAGACAATGCCAAAAATCCATCCTCATTCACATCCTCATTCATAATCAAGGCCTGCTGCTAGTGCAGTTAGTAGAGTACATTTATTCAGTCTGATGATAGCAAAACAGGTTTCTTAAAGGCTTTATTCTCATCTCACTCTCAGTAGAATAAATCAGCAGTAATTACAGTGACATTTACARTGACACAATAATATAAAACTGATATAAGCAAGATCAGTAACATGTCTTTTAAGTTGATTGACATTAAAAAAAGAAAAACAGTATATTGTTTTTTCTTAGGAGGGCAGGACTAGTATGGCAAAAGAATGTACTTCATACATTACCATATAGATTAATTTTATAACCTAGTTTTAAAGATAACACCTCTGTTACTATGTAATAACTTTGCCAGATATCACTATACAGCTCAAACACTGTCACAAGAAGCCAGTTTTCTCCCATGACCTGTCGGTTCCCTGTGCTCTGGTGAATGTCTTCAGGCCCAAAAGCAGGAATGTTGTCCCTCCATCAGCACACCAGCAGCAGGGCAGGATGGGGGAGGTCCCATGCTTATTAACACGGTTATTTTATGGTTTATAAATATGCATTACATTTTCTACTAATGGAAAATATATTCTTTTCCATTATAACAGTTATAGGTGAATAATGCAAGGTAAGTAGACTCAAGAGAAAAAGCAAGCTCAAGTGAGGGTCCTTGTCTAATTATAGGAGACTGGAAATTTTCCATTAGATTTAGTCAATGCTGGACCTGGACTTAGAATTTCCTTAAGGATGGGAAGAGAAAGGTGTTTTATGAAAGAGGTCTCAGATCTGAGGTCTCTTCCCACCTCATGTCCCATGTACCTGTCCTAATTAGAGAAATTCCATATGTAATTGCCTACCTCATGAGCACTGTGATCTGTCCACATACTGAAGAGTAAAGGCAATGCAAGGCATTAGCCAGATAATTAAAGAAAAGAAAAAAGAGAGAGAATAGGCAAGGGGTGGATAAGAACAACATGGTTATAGTAAACTGCAAGATGTAAGATGCAAAGATGAACAGTTTATCCAAGAGTGTCAGCACGTACCCCACTTGAAGCTTGTAAAGAGTGCAATATAAATAAGTGGATAAACCCAACTATGTTCTGTAATGGCCAGCTGCACATGCAGCATGTTGATCTGATCTGTCTTCTGTAGATTAGCCATGATCTCCATAATGGAATTCTGTAATGTCAAGTACAGGCATAAGTAAAGACTTACAAAGACTTAGTAATTAGAATTTTCTGAAGTGACGTCTCTACTCCATATTTGAGATAGGCCTATAGAGACAATAGAGTTCAGTCTTTTTCTCGTTGTTTCTCTTTTTGACTTGACTAATTCCTTCATTCTCTGTAGAGAGGCAATTAATTTTTATTTATTTGTTTGTTTGTTTTGAAGAAGCAAGGCATATATTCCAGATAAACAAGGTAGTTAAGTGTATAGTTTCTGTTAATTTTAATGGAACTAGACCATCCTCTTGTCACTTTGGAAAATCCCACCTTTTTTTGTGATTGTATGTATGCATATGGTAACTAAAAAAGAAGCTGATAAAATGGATACAACATTGTGTATGTTTATTCCAAGCTAATGGCATATACACCGCTGTCATTCTACAACATGCAAGTTTGTGCTGTCACATGCCTATCAGCTATTTATGAAGCAGGAATGAAGCTTGGGAGCAAGCTGGAACAGCAAACAGATTATGATGAAATTCCAGCTTTCATCAGTTTTATTCAAATTTCAGTCTAAGCAGGACTGGGAGGAGAAAAGATGCCACCTGCTAAGCAGAAGTTCGCATGGCACAGCTTCTGAGATAGATGGCAGATGCAGGAAGGAGAGAGACTTGCAGGCATTTTTAGCAGCTTAGCTGTTTGGTAGAGGTCTAGTGCTGAAATTCTTTGCTAAAAATAGTCTACAAAGGAACTCTGTGGCAAGTCGATAATAGCCTTGCATGCTCTGCAGAGAGTTCTCTCCAGCCTGCTTCTGTCTACATAAAAGAAGTGCATGATAGAGAATAAAATCCTGTGTAAATATGTGGAGCTGGGGAAGTAACTCCCAAAATAAAAGAAGAAAAAGGAAAACCTTCACATATTCAGTTAAGAAGCATCAAGGTCTGAAATGGCATGTATGCAATTTGAGCTGTAACTGAGTAGTTTGTAGCAGTATAAATTCAAATGTAGCTTGCTAAAATAAATCAACCTGCTGTATTTCTTCTTAAACCTCTCTCAATTTCTGCATAAACTTTAAGACCTTAAATACCACATGATGTTAAAAAAGATATAATAGAATTTTTCAGCTGTGCCCTTAGAAAAGCGTGATCTTAGATCTTTTATGCGGGCTTCAACCTTGCACTCATGCCTTGGAGCCTTTAAACATTCTTTTTCATCAGTGTATTTTATTCTTATTACTTTAAAAAATTGTTTCCCCATTAAGGTGTCTGAGTAATTTCTCATTTAAAAAATTGATGAGTGCAGRTTAGTGGCAATGTCTAGAGACTATAGTCATAGGACTGATTTTCTAGGCCTGGTGTTGTTCACACAGAGCTGTGAGTTTAGGCGTGACCTGCAGCATGTTGATCATCACAAAGAATCAGCTAATGAAAACAACAAACCATTTAACTAATTATTTAATGAGAACAGTACACRTCTTATTAGAAATACTTCCTATATTGTGACGACTGTTAACAGCATTCAGTGACCTACTGTTCATCTCAGCATTTATGTATGAGCACTGTCAAGGTTGCTGGTAGAATTACTGTCTGCCTAACGTTTTCAGTATCAGCAGAAGAAAATAAATGTAAGCAGTTTGGCTGCTATGCCTTTGCTGTATCTGAGGACGTTGCCTGTGTTCACAGRAATACTCCCAGTGGTAATCTAATAAAGGCCACATGATCTGCTTGTGTGTGACACAATGCTCAGTTCCACTGTGTCTTTTCCTGTGCTCACCCTCCGAATTCATTTCTATTTGTTAGGCTATGTGCATTTTTTTTTAATTATTGGAGGATTTGGCTAGTGCAAACCTTTCTCTCAGGTTGGAAAATCAAAACCTGAAGTATTTTGCTGGAGGATCAGAGCAATATAGTTGTGATAACTGGCTGTAATATTTCAAGTAATTTTTTGAAATTGTGATATACCTACCAACTTGACAGTTTGCTAAGGCAGCACTCCTAKATATATGGAAGAGATCTTTAAAATATTCATTAGGGCAGTGTATTTGTGAATGATGTATGAAGCTAATAACAAATTCAAGCTTAAGAGCAGTCTGACTTCTCAGAGGAGATATAAAAGCAAGCTTTGCAATAAGTAGTGAAATTTTATTAATTTCTGCTGGAGAATACTAGCAGGAAATACTCTGATTTAACAGATTTTTATATATCAAGATAGACAGATGTAGTGTGGTTCCCAAGTAAACTAATTTAATAAATTAGCATTTGGGAGACATAGTTCCCTTCCTTAAGTCAGAAGACTTCAGTGCACTTAGCTTCTGTTTACTGTGGACATAAAAAAGTAGCTGTTCTTCTTTCTCACATCTTATCGTGTGGTTTTCAGTTTTTAACTGCACATTCACTATCTTTTCTGTCCCACGTGTTTGCTACATGACCATGCTACCCATAGCAACATACCCCATAATGTAAGGCTCATATGGATGATCTGACTTTCATCTTTTTCCAGTTATCCCCAAAGTAACTTAGAGCAACCAAAAAATACTTACAGCTTGCAAATATTGGTGAATTGCATCTCTTCAGTGTAAGCTAACCAAAATACTACTGTCAGTTATCTGTCTTTTGGTATTGAATTGCTAATTCTAATTACAAGTCCATAGATGCATGTGACTTCATACAACATTAACAAATATTTTTCTTGACTTAATGTAACAACACCGTGCTTGTCATCTTTGGACTGTTGTCAAATACATGAAAAAATAAAGAACAATTTTAATAATTAAAGAATTGTTATCAAGCTTGATGACTGTAATAATGTTTTGAACTTTATAAGCTGGTCATTAGTTTATGGTAGGAAAGGTATTACACTAATTTATGTAATCACTCTATACTATGTTTGGATTTTTCTATGGTCTTTTTCCCCCAAATAGAGAATCTTCCATATTTCTTTTCTTTAAGTCCCTAGGAGAAAATGTAATCTAAGGACAAACAATACAGGTCTGATTTTGTCTCTGT
Organism: Nothoprocta perdicaria; assembly: GCF_003342845.1. NCBI lineage: Eukaryota > Metazoa > Chordata > Aves > Tinamiformes > Tinamidae > Nothoprocta > Nothoprocta perdicaria. The sequence goes on along the minus strand of NW_020455499.1, from coordinate 4,063,977 downwards.
TCCACAGGTCATCTGAAACACCTGAAATGAATTTAACAGTTACACAATTATTTCTTTAGTTGCTGGATTCATTTTGATGCTATGGACTTTAAAAGCACACATGCATCCCCAAGGGCAACATTTAGTTCATATTTAATTTGAGCACAGTTTTGAGGTCAAATTTTGGTTTGAGGATAAACCTTGATGAAGGTACCTGATAGCTTTCTCAAACAACCATGGGGAAATAAACATTGCAATACAAAGATCTTTATATTATGAAAAAAATATATATTTTTTCATGTCATCTGAACTATAAATGGTATTTTAAAATATTATTTGATTAGGTAATCTACTGAATATATGACTATATTCTGTCAYTGAATATATTTAGGGAGCATAATGTATTCAAGCAACTCTATAATTTAGCGTGTACTAATTTGTCATATATATTAAATATGAAAATGTCATTTCACAGGGACAGGCAAAGATGATGAAAGATGGAAAGGTTTTTAGAGTTATTCAAGAAAACTGCTGGGATCCAGAAATAAGGATTAAAGAGATGGACCTATCAGGTAATTTCATAAAGGAAATGAAATCATTGTGTCTTAATGCAGGATAATAAAAACCRTTCTGTTAGTGCCTCTCAAAGTTAAAAGCAACTTGTTTACTCCTAGAATTTTCTGCATATATATTTCCTTTTCTACCATTTTTTTTCTATTTAGATATTGCAACATTATTCTGTTTTTGATAAAGGAATCTGAGCCTAGATAACTGGTACAATTACTTTCTCAGGAAAGAGTGTTTTTCTGATTGCGAAAGAAACCAAGCTTAGCAAATTTATTTTCCATAGGGCTTTGATATGGTGTTAAACATAGTTTGAAAGATTGGACATTAAGAGAAGGAATTTTTAGTCTAGTTGATGGGATATTTTTTAGTATTGATTAATACCATAATTCCAAATAAATTGGAATAGAGTAATATATATATAATATAAGTAATATATATAATGGAGAGAGTAATACTCTCTCCATTGGAATGGAGAGAGTAATATGGAGTTATTAAGGAATATATTTCTTTAACTGAACCTGGAATAATTGCCTACATCAGTTCTTCAGTAGACAAAACTTAGTAGCTTTTCCTACTTTTCAAAAAGAACAAATACATCTGAATTCTTCTGAAAAGCATATATTTTAAAAATAGTGTATTTGTGATTATTGTATTTGTTATAGCATAGTAGGAAACACTTCAGGTCATTCTCCCAATTGAGCTTTAGCCTGCAATGTAKAAGGTAGAGGATGATGGGCATTTATGTAAACACAACTTGGAAAATTTCAAGATTACCTCATTTGCACATTGCAGAAATAGTATTTCAAAATTAACCATTCAGCATTTCATGTGGAATGCCTAGAATGCCTGTGCAACATCTCTAAAATTTCTGCTGCCTGACGAGATTTTAATCRTTCCTGGAATTAACTATGTTACGTCGAGTTAGGGTGTATTTACACAAAATGCAATCACATTTTGGGACTAGCCATTCTTTTTCTCAACCACAATCATAAATAGCCCCTTGGTATCTTTTCCTTTCAGATATGCTTTTCCAGCACTAATGGCAAGTTTTTATAAAACAATTCTGCCCCATCTAGTTCCTCTACATAAAGGGAAAACACAAAGGGAATTTTCTCAAATTTTTGTAACAGCTCTCCCCTCCAAAAATGTTTCATAAAACTAACACAAAATATTGTTCCACAGACTACATAAAACAATGCTCATTTAAGGAAAAACATCTAAAACTGTGTCTTACAGCACCATCTGGTGGCTTTTTCCTATAAAAAAACTGTTCTTTTATAACAGCACTTTAGGGAAACTGCCATCAGCCAACTAAATATAAAACCAAAGACCTTACAGAGCTTTTCATTCTTATCATTCTTGTAATGATAAAGAATATGGGCCATGTTTTATTCTTTTTCTGTTCACAAAGGTGTAGCTGCTTACTTCAGACAGCTTTGCGGAACAAAAAAMAAGGTACATTATGCCCAAAATATTAACCACCAAACATATCACAGTTATGGAACAAGGATATGGGAAATCTCCTATTCTCTGTATCATCACAGCTGCAAGATTACTAATTTCATACCTGACATTATGGCATATCGTCACTAATCAGATTGCACAGAGAGGATTCTGAAAGCTAAGGGAAAACATTTCTTAAATAGATTTTTTTTCTATGCTGGTTCACCTTCTTCCTAAGTATACTGTCTGAGAATGTTCAGCACAGAAATCTACTCTTAAAATTTGTGTTAAATTTGTTCTGTAACTCATCTTTCAAAAAGCAATGYCAATATAATGTTAAAAATATCTATCTTTCTACCAAATAGGTAAGGCAGAAATCTGGATTATACAAATTATTTCATGACTCAAAAATCTGAAACCAGCCCTTAAGCTAACAACAACTAGGAGTAAAAGAAAAGAATTTGCATGAAAAAGAATTTGAGTAATTCAGTCCAAAATAAGTCAAGAAGATTCTGGCCATTAATGACTCCTAGGGAAATGGGAAAGAGAAATGGGAGAGAGAGCCAGGAAACAAATAGGTTGATAAACAGGATCATATAGAAAGAGACTTGTTACTATTAAAACACTATGGTACTCCAAAGCAGTCCGAGGTCAAATGCAATGTTGATACACGTAACACAGGAAACGGTAATACGACTATAGACAAAGAATTGATCACTATCCTAAGTCATACATATTACAATTTACAAGTTAAATTCCTCTCCACTTCCAACCAAAGTCCTTTTTTACTTTTATCATTTTATATATGTGTGTGTGTATATATATATATATGTAAAGTATGTAAACTAATAATTGCTTGTTTTCTTTTACAGGTGTCACAGTCCAAGTCCTTTCTACGGTCCCTGTAATGTTCAGCTACTGGGTAGGTTCCTACTAGCATATTCTGTAATTTATAAATATTACAAATTATTTTAAAAGTAAAGTGCAAATTCCTGTGAATTAGGTGACTGAAGTAATAATTAGATCACTGAGGTAAAGGGAGACCTATTCTGCTGTGAAAAAACAAAGGAGAAAAAACACTAAAGAGCCAGCAGGAAGTCCTGGCAAAACTCCACTCTGGAGTATGCTCAGTAAGAAAGAATGAGAAGGCAACAGAATTTCTGCTGGAGATTTTATCAGAAGTAACTGCAAGCACAGAGAAAGAACCTACAGAGCATGAATCCATTATGTAGTGGGAAAATGCATATGGGTTGATTCCTTGGAAGTTAGATATCAATCTCTCTTTTTCTCATGAAAAGAACAAGTAAAAGATATATTTGTAGCCTAATCCTCTGTTCTTTTAAATGTAGCATGGGAGGAGAACTCACAGACTTAGAATATTCTGAATCTTAAAATTCAGACGCAAATTTAAATATATTCTATGTATGGTGATCTTGAATACACCAAAGAAATAAGAAGTCTGAGAAGATAAATCATAGCAAATGGTGATTCAAAATATATTCTAAATTTGACTACTTAGCTGCTTGTAGAAATCAAACTATGATGTGCAAACAGGTATCTTACACTAAAAAAAAAAAAAGTTAAGCCCATATATAAGTAACACCATTGATTTTCAAAATTCCTTTATGCATTACATATATTACTATTTTGTTCTGATTTTTTTGGAAGTTTTTATCCTTTAATATATTCTATTAAAAAAAAAAAAAAAGCAAGGAAACTAATTAATTGTATGGATATTGCAGTTCCCTCATTAGAAATATGACTATCTTCTTCTAAACACTAGAAAGCTTTGTTCAAAATTTCTCTACAAAATTCTCATGCTCCAGCATCCCACATCTCTTGTTTTCCTCTTTCCAGCTCCAGTAATAGCGGAATAAATATTCATTGCTATATTTTAAAAAAAGATATGCTTAGCTTTTTGCATTTCTATAATCAAAACCAGAGGATGAGTTGACATGAAAAGTTCACATACTCGAGCACATCCCCAGGCTGGGCTAGATTACACTGACCTTGAGCAATAAAGGGAAAAGCAATTAATATTCTATTCCAGACAAGAAGAACTGTACCCAAAAGATTTATAGCGAGGCAGAATTTAGTCCTACTGGTTTTCATTTTACCATAATGTAAAATTTTAAATTCAAGCCTTCTCTCTATATTATGTGCAGTGACATTTACCCAGTATCTTCCAAAGGTGATAACATTTGAAAACTTTATTTTAATGTATTATTCTGCTTAATATCATACCAGGCCAAACCTCAGGACACTTTAGATCTATCCCAGATATTAAATAATGACTTAGCTGCTACAGTAAAAAAGTACCCCAAGAGGTTTATTGGCTTGGGTACATTACCTTTGCAAGCTCCAGACCTGGCTGTGAAGGAAATGCATCGTTGTGTGAATGAACTTGGATTTCCTGGAGTACAAATAGGATCTCATGTCAATGAATGGGACCTGAATGCACCAGAAATGTATGACATCTATGCTGTGAGTAAATGATTCCTTGCTTAGTTGGGGGAATTCTGTGCCATGGAATTTTATCTAAAAATACCTTATACCTATTCAGTCATCAGCTAAATTTCTTTAATAATTGGGAAATCAAACTAATAACAATATTCATTTAAAATTGTGCAGTATATTTTTAAAAGAGTGCATATTAAATATTTTTTTCTTTTGGTGGATTCATTGATCCAGACCCATTTCAACCAATGAAAAAGCATCAAGTTCGTAGGACTCTGTTACTGTTTGACCCCAAATTTCTCATTCAGTCAAGTGAAATCACTGACTTTTGAGGTGCAAACAATGTAAAATTGGCATTTTTCAGGCACAATCCCATGATGTTAAACCTGGCTAATCTTTGGTGATCAGAGTTTTTAGGTTATAATTATATATGGTAATTGATTAAAGAGTATAATGACAATAATAAGAAATAAAACATTGAGAAGCATACTTTATGAAATAAAAAATAAAATATTTTATATATTGTAAAAAGTTTCCATCTTGGTTTCTGAGGATAATAAAATATCAAATAAAGCATTTCCACTGTGTTTGCATTTGCATTCAAGTTGTTACATCCAATCTTACTGAGATAATTTTTAAAAATCTCTGAGATTTTCAGAGATGTCAAGGTCAGATACATAGCACCACACAGACTTATGCAAATGGGACCAAAAACTCTAAACTGAATGTATTAATTGTAAGATGAGTTCATAGACTGCATTTCTTAAACAGCCTGAGGTCCAGATGGGGACTCTCCTTTGTCTAAATTATAAGATTTAATCAATGCACATTCTGTGTCTGTTTCAGAGCTTATTATAGCTGTCACCTTGAAATGGATTCATAGAGAATATTTCTCAAAACTCTCAGTTTATTCAAGAATTCTATTAGCACAGCATCTGGACAATATATTTGGTCACCCAGTATCTGGTATCAACTTCTGCTTTTGGAGATGCACACATTCTTTGGCTTATGTTTAACACATACAGGAAGTAACCTCTATCACTTTTAGAAACATCTTTGAAATACAGATATTGTAAAATAAACCCATATTTGATAATTAACTTCATGAATCCATCAAGACAGTTACTGAATTGCTAGCTTTAGTTTACACATCTAGATGGCAATTACTTCCTAGAGTCCACCAGTTACAGCTTTATTTATGCATTTAATGGTAAATAAATCCAAATTTTTCAACCTTGTGACAATCCCCTTAGCAACAAGAGGAGGTCCAGAAATACATCTGACAAAATGAAGCTGTTAAAAATTAGTCAAGCATTAACAGCTCTGGTTAAATTGAGGCATGTAGCTAAATGGCTCAGTCAGGATTAGTATCTCATATAGCTCCTCTGTTTCCCTTTCTGAAAGTGTCAGCAGTTTGGGAAATGTAATGTGCTTGAGTGGGGATGGTTTACTGATCAGAATGCAAAACCAGGTTTCTAGCTGTTAGGTGGGTCAGAAAAGGTTTTGATATTTTTTTAAGTCAGGCAACAGGCCAAAGGGGACAAATGTAGTATGACAGCAATGGCAATTCCTAAATACAGCTGGAACACTTCTGTAAATCCATTCTATCTAGAAAATATTCTGAAAATTCATCCCTTCATGTGAAAAGAAACCAAAGCAAAGCTCGTTTGAACCAGATTTTATACTGCAGGATGCGTGTGGCATACACATAGCTAAAAAAAGACATTTTTCTACCACATTAATTTGAGGAGCACTTCAACTTAATAATAAAATGTTATCATAATGTTTCAAAACCAATAGTCTCAAAAAGAACTTTGAATGTGAGTGAGATCTTCATGTTATGGACCAGAGCACTAAATACAAGCTACTGTTGGTTACAGTTTTCACTTCTGGGCCTAGTTTCATCACTAATAATTGATGTTCAGTACAGTTTTGCAGGTTATCTTTAAAGCATGACTGCAAAAGTAGGTAAATTTTGGTATGATTAAGTCAAGATGAACATTTTTTCTCTTTGCTGAAGGCTGCTGAGCAATTGAATTGCTGTCTCTTTGTGCATCCCTGGGACATGCAGGTAGATGGACGGATGTCCAAGTACTGGCTTCCCTGGCTGGTAGGTGAGTGTATTGCTTAATCTATATTTATAAACCCAGGAGATTTTTGCAAAGGTGCTTGTACAGAATAAAACTACTATTAAGCCTATTGTGAAAATAAAACTCTCTCTCTTTTTTTTAAGCCTACATACTTTGCCTGATCTTTTATATTGAAACCTAAAATGAATAAAACTAGCAACAGAATCTCGTATTCTCTTGTCTGCTAAATACAAAAAGAGTGGATGACCAGGAAGAAGTTCACTGCCTCTGAAATGAGAAGGCTTCAAAAAAAGAGAATTTGAGCAAAAGAGGAGAGAGAGTAGACAAAACCAAAATTATTTCCTGGAATTTCTTAGGAATATTTCTTGGAAAAACACTGATCAGAAAACATACTGAATTTAAATTCAGTTGAACTATTATAGCTCAAAGAATATTGTACTTCAGAAGCTCCCCAGAGTTGTAGTCAAAGGAGAATCACGTAGTTTCTATTTTTCCCCTATTTGCTAGTTAAATCAGAGCAACACTGAGTGACTCTTCTAACAGATTCTGCCGGTGATTCTTTTAGCAGAGAAATGCTACTTAGAAATATAGTTATATAGGATAAAAATTGGACTTTTGAATTCATAAAATCTTAGCCTCTAGTCCTGTGTTCTAATTAAAGTTAATTAATACTCATTTTAGTGTTCCTCTAATGGAAAAAATGCAGCACTGTAATGTTATTTTTGCACTAGATTCAAGGCCTGTTGAGGATAATATGACTCMATCTTTGTCCATATAGCATGATAAGGCTCTTTGTGTTGATAGGCATGCCAACAGAGACAACCATAGCCATTTGCTCCATGATTATGGGAGGAATTTTTGAAAAATTTCCTAAGCTGAAAGTCTGCTTCGCACATGGAGGTAAGGAGTATACCTTGTGAAACTGTAGCAGAGCATAGTTTTATTTTCCAGTATACCAGCTAATGGGGTTAATGGTCTAAGCCTGACACCAGCTGAGTGTCTATTACTCCAGTCTATACTAGAGTRTAGTGTCACTATTACTGCAGTGAGGATTTCTGCCACCTAGGTTGCTCATATGAACACTCTGCAGCCAGTTTCAGTCACTGTTTGAACTATTAAAGTAGCCCTTCAGAGGAAGCAAGAAGGAAGAGGTAGGAATAAAGGGCAGCAGGAGGTAGTTGAAACATTGAGGGAAAGGGACGAGGCAGCAGCCGGAATTTGGGGTTCACTGTAATGAAGAACCACAGAAAAGAAAGGTCACAAGATGGAAGGAATATTGCTGATTCAAAACACATTTTTTTTCCTAAGTAACTGCTAGTAAAACTTGAGGATCTTTGTGCTGGTAATGTGTATTTTTTTTCCCTTGAGTTTTTTGTCTCTGTTACTAAAAATTTCTCCTTGCAGGTGGGTCTTTTCCATACACAGTGGGGCGAATCTCTCATGGATTCAATATGCGCCCTGATTTGTGTGCAGTGGATAATGAGGTGGATCCAAGAAAGTACCTTGGTTCATTTTATACAGACTCTCTCGTCCATGATCATGGTGCACTGAGGCTACTAACAAGCGTAATAGGAGAGGTGAGTTTTAATGCTTCCAAGGGCAGGTCAGTCATTCTACATTTAATTTGTTCTCCAAGAAAAATCAAAATAATAGAAAAGAGCAGAAAGAAGACAGCATATTAACTCAGTAAAATCAGAACCTGAGCTGTTATAAACTGGTAATGCTGGTAATTCGTTTGCTACATGGAGTTCTTGAAATGGCTGTTTTAATCCATTAAATTATGCACTGTGAACATCACTTCAGTGAAGCTAGTTCCTCATGTAAGGTTGGTCAGGATGGGACTGCGAGCAAAGGCTGTCTTATTTGCAGCCTTGTTTTCAAATGCCTTTAATTTCAAATTCAGGTGTCGACTTGAGGAAAGCAAATATTTCTACTTGGGAAGTTGTAGGCAGAAAAAAATGGCAGTAAAGAGAATTTTGTGGGGATCCTGGATAACACATTAAATATCATGGTTTGGAAAATAGTTATAGCAGAAAGTGAGTAAATGTTAGTAGTTTATAAATCTGTTTAAATCAGATACAGTGTGGGACAGAAACATCCAAAACAATCATTGTAATGTTTCAAATCATCCACTTCCCACTCCACAGCTCTGCCTATGAAATACCAATGTTGCTTAAATATCCACCTATATGTCTATTTGGCTTTTAACACAGTTAAAACTGAACGCAGTTGTACCTGTCCACATGATACTAATTGTCTCTGACAAGAACAGCAGTATAATCTTTTTCTCTATAAAAGCATTGCCAGGGACAAGGAAATACTGAAGGAAAATGAAAAGGTTAAAAAGCCAACAACATCCTGTTTGGTACAATTATTCTACATCAAGTGTATATTTACAGGTACACAAACTATCCTGGCACTTTTGTTTTTAATGGCTTCATTCATCCCTTGTCCCTTAATCACCTACGTATTTTTGAGATAAGATAGCACTTAGAACAGCAAAGGAACCTCTTCACTCACTAAAGCATTTTGGCTTTCATGTCTGTTTTTCTTTCCAGCATCAAGCTGGCATTTGTATTTTTACATAGTATCAAGAAATAATGTAAACATATTGTAATATACAGTCATTTTACAACCATTTGCCACTTTGTTTGGCCTGTAACTTTGGGAAAGAAAGACCCTCCATAAYCATATTCGATTCATGATGGCTCAAGCATCTCCCTAGTCCTCTGCCAGAGAACCTTCCTGGTTAACACTGGTCTTTAGAAGGTACGTTTCCTTAAGTGGCAGAAAGTAGCTAGTTCACATTTGACCTGAGCAGCATCTTTTGAGTTAAATATCRTTTTCCTTAGAACATTCTGGAGAATGTACTACAGCAGAAGAGTCCTGCAGAATGTACATTAATACAAACAGCAGAACATGCAGCCATCCTGTACTGGAAAGTGAAAAGAATTGGACAGTACTGGGTAGCTGACCCCAGAAAACTCCAAAACCAGGCCGTTTTATCATGAGCTGTTAAATCCTAACAGTGACATGATAATGTATTTGAGTGAGGCATGTGCTGGTAATACAATTAGCCATGCCAGTTTTACATTATTTTGATATTCTCCCACTCAAAGGATTCCTTATCCATAATAGCACTCATAAGATGAAGTGGGAACAGAATTCTGGTCTTTTTCAGAAAAACTGGGAAAAAAAGAGCAGGTTGAAATACAGGCTTTACTCCACTCCAAGTTCCTCAGAGAACTTGGAAGTTTGTAGAATTTGTTAAATATATAAACTACAGAAATTATTTCAGGTCAAGAATGTGCTGAGCTGTATAATGAAAAAAAAATTTTATTTGCAAAAAAAGATTTTAAAAAATGTGAAGAAGCACTTGGAGGTAATGTTTCAGTAATGACAGATTTGTCAAAAAAGAAGTCTCATTCCAGTGAGAATACTCAGTAAAGTAATTTGGAATTTTATCTTGCTTTATAAATAGTCTAACTAGAATGAGAATTTCCTTTTCTTCTTCTTATGGTGGAAGGGGTAGGAGAGAAGTACGTCTCTAAACAAGCTGCAGATTAGGCTGTGATATTGCCCAGCCACAGTGCTGAAAAGTCGTGAGTCAGAGCCCCAAAACATAAATGCCTCTAACTCTCAAAATAAAAAAAAAAGAAAAAAGGAAAAACAGTACCTTATGGGTTTTTCTCACAGCCTAAAGCATGTTATCCTTGGGGGAAAAAAAAAAAAAAAAAAAAAAAAAAAGAAGAAGAAGCATTCAAATCATATTTTCATGCTTTCCTGTATAACCAGGGAGTAAAATCTTGCTTTGTTTCCTGGTGAAAGTTAACACTCCCACATAATACATTTCCAAGGGTCAAGGGTTCAAAAAAGCACTAAGTACCACAATATCTCAATGAAATCATGAGTGTTGGCAGAATAATAAACATAGGATGAATAAATGCTGGGCTAAGAACAGTGTTATTGTATCTTGTGGATGACACTGTAACTTTACCTGCTCAGGTTTGAAATAGGACAGGTCTCTAGAGGATGAATAGCTGAGASCTGAGTAGGAAGGGCATGAGGTATATGTAAAGATGTGCATAAGCATGGCTTAAAATCCCTAGGGATCAGCCATTACCTGACATCAGAGTGTGATGAGTTGGCTTTGAGCTTATGAATATTAAAATCCAGTGCCAGTTCTTATGAGTCACATACCTTTAACTTCATCTTTTCCTAGTTTGGGGTGCAGGCTAATTTGTAGCGCAGAACCTATCCCAGCTAAAGGAAAGAGAAATAAACATTTTCTGAGAAAGAATTTTGTAAGGCTGCAAAATTACTGCAGTCCTTCCCCTCCTCCATAAAGCAACATGCAGTAAATAGAGCTATGGCTAATAAGGCTATGAAGAAGGAAGAACTGGGCTGACACGGGATTAAATGATTCAGTGTATCTCTACAAAAAGTTCCTCATGGTGATTCCTCAAGAACCTTGGTCAGAACGTAGAACATGCTCTGGCCAGAAATCAGACCTGAATGKGCTACAACAATCTGGCCTTTCTTGAAGCGTATCCTGATAGTAGGAAAGAAGATAACATTGAAGGCAAATCACTAGTGTAAACAGAACTCATGATTGRGGCTGTGTGAGATTTTCTTTAAGATTCAGGTGTCTATTACTGTGGAATAAACAAAATGTTCTGTTGATTAGACAGGACCACGGAGGTCCATCACTGTAAATACAAACCTTTCGAAAAGGAGAGGGGAATTATTAAGATATCAGACGCTAAGTCTTCTACGGAAAACAGACTTTGCTGTATCCTCTGGAATTATATGATGATAACTAATGATAACTAATATGTTAACAGTATTTATCTACAGAGACCTCACAGTATCTGGGGCTGTTCTTAAAGGCAGGTATTGCAATTCCCACCTTATAGATGGGTATAAAACTGAAGCTCAGAGAGTTTCAATTAACAGCCTAATATCATTTGTAGCCAAACAACAATGCCATTTCTAGATTTTCTCATTAATTGGCAGCTCTTGATTTTACTGCTAATGACTGCGACAACATTAGCTGTGAAATGCTTTAAAGGAAAGATAATGTATATACATCACTTCAATCAGCAGGAACCATTTCTTTCTGCTCTGGTATAGGGGAAAATGTAAATACGAATGWGAGAACCTTCCTGCCTTAGTTAACTTTGACTAACAATGGCCTAGGAATGCACTGAATTTCTGTTTCCTTTAGCAAGAAATTCATTTTCTATAACAGAACTAATATTTTAGGAGATTTTTTGATTCTTTTGTCTCAGGCATACATTTGTTTTACCTATGTGCAGAAAATGTCTTGGTATCACATAGAATATTACAAATAAAGAATGTATTTGTTTGCCTAAACATTTGCCTAAACAAATAAACTGTCTGATCTAAACTCAGAGTTTGATTTACTAGACAAAGGAATAATAAATTACCCTACTTGTATTTTATGGCAAGACTTCTATAATAAATTATGTTGCAGCAATGTAGCRCAGAACAACAGAACTTGTATCTTCTGCTGAGTTTTCCTATAAAGTCTTAGATAGGTTATTTCAGAAACTCTTGGATGGCATCTACTGGGAATAAAATAATAAAATCCCAGTCAAACGTAATGATTTAAAAAAAAAAAAAAAAGACTTCCCCAAAGTATGAAATTTTGTAAATGATTTTAATTTACCTTCATCTGAAGATGAATACTAGTTAAATTAAATAATTATTTGTAATTTAAATTTCTGTAGTAATTGTAGCTTGTCCAGTGGTTGAAGTAGCTTCAGGTTGCAGAAGACACACACAAAAGATATATATTCTTTGGCTATATAATTTTATATGGATGTACAACTAAGAATTTCATATTTAAGAATCCAAATCCTAGTGTCTTCCCTGAGTTTGCTGAAGAACTTCCTGAGTTTCATAAATAAATGTGCCATTAACTCTCTTATGTCAGACCTATAGCAAGGTTGGGTCTTCAAGAAAAATGGTTTAGCTCGAATATTATTTACACACTGGCATTAGTTATTTATGTACGAGACTGTCAGGAATGACATCGTACTGTCAGTCAATGAATGCAATGTAAAATACAAGATTTTTTTCTGGCCTGCTTTTGCAGGTCACTTGACAATCTATAGAGAAGATCAGAGTCATGATTTTTGTGTTTTTCGGACTGCACAGAACAGTGCAGCGCATGCAAGTAACCTTGAACATGAACAAGAAACAAAAAGTAAGTCAATAAGCATAAGGAAGAAGCCTATGTTCTCTGTATCAGCCACTTAATTGTGAGACTGCATAACCATGTAGCTACAGGTAGAACAGCAGAACAATGAAGTCTTTGACTTTGGCATTTTAAAGCCACATCACATTACAGAAAACCAATCTGTCAAGAAGGCCATTCATATCACAGTCATCCAAGCAATACACACCATTTCCATGTGCTTGGGATCTGCGTTTTGAACTTTCTGTGCATCAAAATAAAAATATAAAAATACACCATAGTTAGACATTACATAAACACTGACAAACAGTACTTTTCTCAAGCTTTACCCAAACTTCACCCAATATTCTTTATATAAAATAGAGGAAACTCTGAGTCCTTGTTTTCACTGTTTTACTGAAAACTGTAATCCAGAGATTATTTTCTCATCTTCTCTTGTGATTAATTAGTGCAATACACGTAATTTCCTGTGTTTTATTTTAAAAATCCAGAAAATGTGTTTAATGCTATTATTTAACATTACTACAAGATGTACAACATGTTTCCTCACTACCAGGACAAAGTTATTTTGGGGACAGATTATCCTTTTCCACTGGGGGAACTGGAACCTGGAAAATTGATTGATTCAATGGAAGAGTTCGACAGTAAACTGAAGGTATAATCTTTACATTTGTTCTTTTTCTATTTTAAGACTCTGGTTTTAGCCCCTTGATAAAACATGGAAAAATCAGTGGATTATACTGACTTCAAATATTGCAAGAGGCCCTTTAGTCTCATTTCCCATTTTCACAGGCCTTTACCTGAGGCCTGAGAACATGACCATGAATAAAAGCATCTGTAAAAACTTGAGTTAAATCCCTTGACTTAAACATGATTTCAGCACACATGAATTCATAAATATATACAAATATGTGTATGCTTTGTTTTTTACAGGATAAGCTCAAGGCTGGCAATGCTCTGGAATTCTTGGGCCTTAGCAGAAAGCAATTTGAATAATTATGAAGATACTAAAGAGACCAAACTTTGGAAACAATATKGGATCATTTTGAGGTATTATGCTGATAAAAAGATTGACAAGTACATTACAGTCTATTGGTATTTCCAAAAGCAAGTACTGGAGATGTGTATGCAGAGGCATTTCTTTGTATTTGAGGATTTAAGTTCTCTTTACACAATTTTGAAATTCCAGCTTTCATGCAAAATGGAAGATTTTATTTTTTGCAGATTCTCAGTCAGCACCTCTGAATGAACAAAATGTGAAATTTGCCTTTATCCAGTGATTGAAATTGTAGAAAACTGCACTTTAACCTAGCACTTCAAGTGCTTATACTGACACTCTAAATATATTGTGAAAGCATGAAAAAAGTCTATGGACTGCTCCTTTTAGGCTGCTGCCTAAACAATCTAAACAAAATGGTTGTATGTGCAGAAATAATGTGTTTGTCTGGATAAACCTTTGCACATCATTGTACTGTCAAAATATATACTAGTATTTAATAATAGCATGCTTTAATGCTCTCTTAAAATTATTTCCTAAAAATATGACTGGATACTTTATAGTTGTAGATGCAGAAATAATGTGTTTGTGTGGATAAACCTTTGCATACCACTGTATTGTCAAAATAAATACTAGTATTTAATATTAGCATGCTTTAATGTTCTGTTCTTTTAAAATTATTTCCTAAAAATATGGCTGGAAACTTTAAATGTTAACATACACAGAGCTCAAACTCTAGTTTGAGTGCTGCYGTACAAATGGAAGGCTTTGTTTTGTAAGCTGCTAAAGGGCACAGTGAAACAGGTTTTCCTGATAACCAGGTGAGAGAATGGGATCCTCTTCCTGAGAGGATTTTACACTAGTCAGAAAAATGCTGATGAGCACCTACATTTTGCTTTCTTATGTGTTCATTTGTTTGGTACAATTGGTACCTTTTTTTTTTTTTTTTTTTTTTTTTTT
>NW_020455499.1:4031678-4048266 GCF_003342845.1 Nothoprocta perdicaria | reverse complement strand
CGGGCGCGGGGCCCGGCGCCCCCCGGCGGGTCGAGGGGCGCTCCGCGGGGCGGGGGAGCCTCCGCCGAGGCTGTGGCGGCGGCTGCGGCTCCCCCGGGGCGGGCTGGGCTGTTGAGGAGCGTCCCGTGGCCCTGGTGCTGCCGGCAGCTCYGCTCGGCCGCGGGCCCCGCTCCCGTAGGCCCCCCACATACGTGTGTAAATATATATATCTGTTTACGCATATGCATATATTTACACGTTCATATCACTCAGGCCTCTCCTGAAGGGTCACACCGTTAATTCTTTCAGCTGAAGAAAACTCTGTATTGGAAGTATGATGTGGGAAGCTCATTGTGTTCAGCCCTTTGTTATTTACGGCGTTTCCTTAATTTGCCCTTGCAGCTCCCAGCTCACGATAAACACGGCGATTGTTTACATGCACAGGTTTTATATGCACCATTCGTTCACCAAGTTTAATCGGAACGTAAGTGTGCGGTGGCGACGCGCCGCGGGTGCCGGTCGTGCCGCTGTGGGCGGCAGCGCCGCCCAGACTGCTCCCGCGTTGGGGATCTTGGGGTGTTTGTGGCGTTTTAGCTTCTCATCGGCCCCTTAGAAGCAAGAGTGATGCTTCCATTTYGACTTGGGATTATTTTAATTGCTATTAGTTGGATTTTATCTTCTGCTATAGGAATAAAAGCATAAAATGCTCTTTCCAAGCTTGTTTTAGGTAGTGGGGGGTGCATTTAGCTTTTTTAGCAGCTRGCTAGTGTTATATGCTCTAGTTTGAAAGTATGGCACGTGGGAACAGATACCTTAATGAAATCAGTGGGCATCCCACTGTGGCTTAACTACAATATGGTTATGTTTGTTTATGTATACATGTTACATTGCTCTTAAAGGGCAATGTAAGTTCATTTAGCTACAACTTTAAGGCAATTTGGAAGTGAGTTAGATGAGAAAAACCTTTAAATTTGCTAGGCTAATGAATGTGCTGAATCTGAATAGTGGTTGTTGCAGTAAAAGTACTAGTTGTAGTTGGGGTGACTTTTACAGGGTGTAGAATTGCAGGTACCAACTTGAAGATTTTTAAATCCCATTTTTTTTATTTCCGGTGTGGTGGATGTAAAGGTAAGGAAAGCCCTCGTCTAATATTTTAGGTGTTCTTGTGTGAAAATATGTACTYTTAAACTGCCATTTTTTTCCTTATTAACTTTGCAAAGAATAATTAATGTTAGTAGTGGTGTATTTTTAGGTGATGAGRATGAATTTTCTTAGGTGGTGCCTTTTATGATAAAATAAGCAAAATAAGGCTACTGTGAGAGATGACTGTGGTCTAGACTAGAAATAGGCCCTGGTCTACCRAAGGGTGGAACTTTGCAGTTCCTGGAATTTGGTGTGTAGTGATCACAGTGGGTTACAGGGAAGTTACCAATTCCTTCTTGGTGTCGAGTTTATTTTCATGGTTGTTCGCTAAGCAAATAGGCATCTGTTTCTTGTGTGATAAGCATTAGTTTGCAGACACACTTCAGAAACCTGTTTAATTATTTTTGTGGCTGCAATGCAAGGGAAATTCAAACTTAAATTTAATTTTTTACCAAAACTGCAGTGTTGTAGGCAGCTATATAATAAAAGCTAAGTGATTAGGTACAAATGAGATGAGCCTACATCAACGTGAAACACTTGAACATGAAAAAAACAACATTGGTTCTGTTCATCCAGTGATAGAGTTAGGCATTGACCTGAAATGCACCTCAATCAAGATCTGTTTTCCTAAAACAATTTTTTTAGTTCTGACAATCTGGCAGTAATCTGTGGAGGAGGAGCTGGTGAAGCATCCAAAGTTTTCTGTGGCTGTTTATGGAATTTGTGTACTAGGCAGAGTGGTTTAGAGGAGAGGTTTCTCTGTRTGGTGCATCCATAGCCCGGATCTGTGTCGTGGTGCATCATGCTCTAGATGAGTGTTTATATYGTCTAGTAATCGAAGATAGATTTGAAGTATCAAGAAGCTTTGGCTGCGCTGTTCTGGTTTTCACTAGAAAATGCTGCTCACTTGAAACTGGTAGCTGAACAGTATTTAGTTACCTAGTGCCTTTGCTATAAACATGAAGCCTTACGTTATGCCTGTGAATCTTAAGTGTCACAAGTTATCCAGGGGCTGAAKGCCGCGAAAACTGCAGCTATTACAGGGGGGAAAATGTATTGTTAGGTTAAGTATATTATTCAAATAAAGGTTAAAACAAATAGGCTGCAAGGTGGTGCACAGTGATATTGATTCCTGCTGAGTGTCTTGCTGTGGTTCTTAGCGACTGCAAGGCCGAACGTAGCTTAACGTGTGTGTTGATTGATGGGCAAAGGCCACTGCCCTGCTCTCTTCCCCATTCTGTTAGGGTGAAAGGGGTGGCCTCAAAGTGAACGTGAATCACTCCTTAAATTCTTATTCCCAAACCATCTGGTAGGTTTTCTGTAGAGAAAGCAAAAGCCAAGGACTGTAATAAACACTAATATCAAATTCCTTGAGTACTTGGCAAGTGGAAAAATGTAATAATACTCATCTGCTACAAGAAGAAATTAATCCTTAGGAAGTTAAGTAATAAGGTATTGTCAATGCTGAAACTAAGACGTAAATTTTAATTTTCTGTCATATGTGGGTACGTTCCAAAGGTTCTTCAGTGTGTGCATATACTGACGTTTATCCATGTGAAAAAGGGAATCTGCAGATTTTCAGACTTTAGGAATCAATTTTGAACATGGACTGTAATCTGCAACAGAGGCTTCAGGTCTGTGGGGCCACGTGGGTGGCACATATTAGATAATGTAGCATAGCACCATTTTGAATGTATCTTTTTTGACCCCAATGACCAAGTATCCACATGTTTACTCTATTGTGGGCTGGCAAGTCCCTTTTGAATGACTGTGTTACCTACAAGACATCTACTTTTAGTTGCAAAGATTGTTAGCTGTTTAATTTTTTGCAATTGAAACAGGTTAAGACCTTGCTGARTTGCTTTGCTCCAGTACAAGAGTGATAACTTGTCTAAAACATGTAASATAATTGATGCCCAGACAAATAAGCTTCTCTAGCCATGAAAATTGTATTTTAGAAACTCACTACTTGGGAACTTTACTACTCAGCATTTTTTTTTCTATTTTATAGTAACTGTGGTTTGCTGACTATAAAGTTAGTGCTAATATTTGTGAGGGAGAAGAATTGTGTTTTTTATAGGGCATGCTAGTCTGTGACAGTCATACTTTAAAATATCTCAATCTTCTGGAAATAAAGCATTTAATGTGTCAGACATGATTATTTAAAAACCCACAGTTTTTAGAAGCTTGATCATTGGTAAAATGTGATCAGAGGTACCTGGGGACAGCTGAAAGTGTTGTTGGTGGTGTTAGTGGTAGTTGTGTGTCGTGAAGGGTAACTTAGGAAATGCCTAAAAAGAGGCTGCAGGGGGAATTTTTTCCCTAAAGAGTGAGGCAGGTGAGTCCCTTGCACCCCCTCCAAATAGCACTTTGGAGAGTTGYGCTTCCTCATTGTGCAAGTTTTCAAAGCTGTTTATAGATGCAACAAGCTTCAGAGAGGCTGTTTTGGTGGTTGGAGTTCTTTTTTTTAATCTTAAAATATTTAACATATTTGGTGTTTTATGCAGTGTAAGCTGCTGGTTCTAATAAAATACATGCAGCTCTTTGTGTTCACTCTTCAAAAAAAAAAAAATCCTGTCCTACAGGATCATCACTTAACAGTAAGCTACCTCACATCAAGTGTAATAACAAGTTAAAATTAGCATTGAGAGATAAGGGTGTTCTCTGCAAAAGATGATCGTTTCTAAAATTATTCTGAGTGTCTTTAATGTATCATAACTGTTTTTACAGATGAGAAAAAGGAGTTGTGCTGCTTCTGCCTGTTAAACTAGCTGTAAGATGACAGTCCAAGGGCACACTCATGTTTTTCTTTATTTCCTTGTGACTTTTTTTCTGAGATTCTCAGCTAATAGGAAAGTGGGATTTAAGTTCACGAATGACGTGTGTTCTTCTGAAGATGTTTATCGGTCKTCTTGAAGAATATTTTGGGTGCACAGTAGATAACTTCTCTACATTGGTTTGTTTATACCCAGTGAAGTTGTAAGCTTCTTTTATATGAACAACTTTGTTTAGTCTGTGTCTTTAATTTTGCTGGGAACTTCTTAAAAATCATTAGAACCTTTAATGACAGCATTAATATGGACTTATTCACAGCATGTGACCTATATCTCATTTTCTTTAATTCCATTCACTTGTAAGTCTCAAGTTGCAGGTTAGGCTAAACATTCAATGGGAAAGTCATTCTTTTGTCTCAGTTTCAGATGAATTTGTTCCCTGTGACTTGATTTTTATGGAGACTATTAGGTTTCCTATGGTCACATTCCATGCATCAAAGGTTATCGCCTTTCCAGGGTGTCAGCTTTCCTTGCCCGTCTGCCAGCTTTAAAGTTTTCCTCAGGATCCAAGTGCATGTTTCAGGGTGATATAAGGAGCTTTCAAAAGTATTAAGGGAGTACTGAGCTTTTTGCATCCTTAAATGAGAAGTGGCTGTTACTCGTCCATTGCAGTTTCTCATACTTTGGGAAAATTTTATAGAAAGGCCTAATTTTGACATAATAAAGGTGGTATTATTTACTGACAAAAAAAAAAGCCCTTTGGGGGAAGCATGGCTGCCTCAGTTCACTGAGTCCAGCCCTACTTGGGCATTAAATGAGAAACCTGATAGCAGCCCTGTTTGTGGCATGCTTTAATTAAACATTCAACAAGCAGCTGCTCTTGGCTCTGAAGAAACTCTTTATACTGGCTTACTTTTAACCAATTTAATCTGTCTAATGTCTACATGAGGATTACGACTGTTATTCTAATTAATATTAGAAATGGGCAGCTTTTGCATAAGAAGAGGGCCCTTGTTCTTGTGGTTAACGGTATTATCATTTATAGACTTACCAGTCACTTTAGYTGACAACTGACATGAAAGCTTTACTGCATAGTTAACCCTTGAGTTATATTGAACTGCAGGTATATGCTTTGCTGCCAGTTTGTGGCAGCTACAGTGTCACAGAGTCTTTCAGATTATAGTTTTACTACCATTTGATACAGTTTTGTGAACTTCGGGGTGTGTAGTAAAGTTCCTGTGAGATTTTTTTTTATTCACTCAGTGTCTCTGCCATGATGTTACACTACTGTGCTTCTATTTGCTAGCAGTGAGGTGTTTTCTTAAAGTTTTCTGCAAATGTTGCTTATGTTGCTTTTATAAAAGTGGCATCAGGTGTTTTGATTTGGTGGAAAAGGTGGTGTAATGGCTCACTGCTGTGCCAGAACTTGGGTGAGCTTTCACATGAAGTATCTTTTGTCTTGAAAAGTCCTGTTCTAGTGCAACTAAAACTCCTGCACCAAACTGCAGTAAAATTAGTTCTGCCTCAAACATTTTACTCACGTGTTTATGTTTCTCTTTGCCCATACTGAGTAAAGCACATTTTTAAAGKAAAACTTGACTAGTCATTTTTACATTGCCTTGCATGAGTTCAGAACTGTTTAAATAAATCCAAGCTGCTTAATCCTATTTTAACAAACGTATGTTGTCCATAAAAATTCCTACTCGTGAGAAGTTTCTCTTTTAGCATGCATGGCTGTACATACATGTATACATGTTTTTCTTCTTCAGATAATATCTCCTACGGCTCTGTTCTTAGCAGCGAAAGTGGAAGAACAGCCCCGGAAGCTGGAGCATGTTATTAAAGTAGTAAATGCCTGTCTTCACCCGCAAGAGCCACAGCTGGAAACAAAAAGTGATGTAGGTGGAAGTCATGTTTTTAACCATAGTTGGAACTGAAGCTAAAGGTGACACTTCATCTAATGAACTGTTACATTGTCTTGACTGGGATATGCCTATCTGTAAGCTAGAAAAAAGGTTTTGTTCTTGATTCAAATCCTTTGTAGTAGTTAACTAATAAAGGACTTAAATATTTGTGTTATGGCACCTAAGGGATATTGCTTGTATTATTTTAAGACTCATACATGTATAGTTTAAAGACTAGTTTATAGACRTCTCGTGCATGGTTCCATAAGTGTCAGGCTCAGCACAGAGAGGAATTTGGACACTCTCTCACCAGAAGTTTGCTGTGTGCTATGAAGGCATCCTGTTTTCAAGGATGTCCTAGAGTTGTCATTTGCACTGTTTATCTCTTGGATGTGTTGGCGCTTTTGCCAGATTTGTGCTGCTTGCTCTTACTTTATAGCTCACACTGCCTTCTCCCATTTCCCTTCCCAAGATACCTTGAAATGGAATGTTTTTGGAAAGCGTGGTGGAGAGGCACCAGGCTGGTGGTTCTTGAAGGTCAGGTTGAGCTGGTTGTGCCCTGCTGGACCTGAGCTGGCACGCGTTGCCGCTCAAGTGCCTCCGCGGTGCTTCCAGCTCTACGAGCCCCACGTAAAGATATTCAGCATATGTTAACACCAGCATGCATTTGTGGTTTTGTGCATAGATATGTCTGTATGTATCTGTATGAGTGTGAGCCCACAGGCTTAAGCTAGCTTTACAAAGGCCAACTAGATATTTGCAGCTGCAGTCCACATTATTTGTAAAACCGGTAATCTGCACCTAGATAAATGAGTTGATTTGCACTTGCAAAACTTCCTGATGCTTATAGTATTTCCCATCTTTTCATGGAAGTACCTTGCTGCAATAGGTTATATCAGGTCCAGATTAAATAAATCTGATTGCCAAAGATGTTTGGGCTGGTATAATTGAATTTGCAGGAACACTTTTACTGTTTAAAGTGTGTGTATGTGTAAATATATATATATAACTACACTGAAGCATTCTTGAATTGTCAGTGCCAAATGGCATGGAGAGTGGTCTTAATTTGTGCTGATATTACCAGTACTCAGACAAGAGTTGCATGTTTGAAATTTTCATACAATGGATGTTGAAGTCTTGACTTGCATGTTAATTTGTTTCAGGCATACCTTCAGCAAGCTCAAGAGCTGGTTATACTTGAAACAATAATGCTTCAAACTTTAGGTATGTTTTTTAATATCTTCTTGTTTAGTTAACTTCACATGATTAATCAGTATTGGGAGTCCAGTAACTAAGTATTTTGATACAGTGTTGGTACAGTCAAATTTTACTATTTTTTGTGTACAACTCTAACCTGTGAGTTTAGATTCATTTTGACAGTTGCTGTGGTCATTTTGGAGAAAAGAGGGAAAAATATTTGGGAAATGGAGCTTTCTGGAATATTTAAAGGTAGAAATATGTGCCCTTCCACATAGATATTACTAAGAAGGTAGCATGTTACACTAGCAGAGCTGTGTATATGTATTCTGAAGCAGTTGGTAAAAGTCTTAAACCAAATGTTCTTTCTCTGTTCTGGCTTTTAGTATAAGAATAGTATGTAACTGAGGAGAGTTACTGCCTCTAAATGTCACAAACTGTAATGTAACCATTTAATTTGTTCGGGTAATTCCAAAATTTGAATTACAGTGTTCCACTACGAAGCTTGTCTGGCTTCAAAGTAACATGAAGAGAGACAATTATTAATAGCAAGCCTGAGAACACTGACCTAGGCAGATATGCTTAAATACATTTGGAAGAAATTGTTTGCAAAGCTATTGAGAATTAGGTCACTTTTTTTTCCCAAACAAAATAAGTAGCTGAAATGACTGACCTATGAATCGACTTAACTTCTGATTACATAAATGCAGTGTGTTTGAGTTCCGCACTCAAACACCAGATAAAGCAAATACTCATGCATATCAGTGCATATATAGTGAAGTTTGTACTGAATTCAAGTGAACTGTTCACATTTCTTCATTTTTAAGAACACAGGTATTTTTCTTCATAGATGCATGGAACTTTAGAATACACTGGGGTATCTTACTAAACAGGTCTTGAAATGACTATATCCTTTATCATCCAGGAAAAGGTGCAGACTAAAAGGCAGTTAAGTGCTATTACCTGATCCGCAGTACAAAGACTTTGCACGTGTTAGGCCTGTGGGAAGATTTTTTTAATGGAATTTCAATATAGTTTTAAAACATGTTTTTAACTCTTCAGGTTTTGAGATTACCATTGAACATCCGCACACAGATGTTGTGAAATGTACGCAATTAGTGAGAGGTCAGTGACTTTCAAGCCCTTCTTTAAGGGCTTTTTTACCCTTCCAGTAAAATTTAAAGGTGGTATGATTTGTCTGATATGATTCTTCTTCCGTGAGTAAATAGCATAGATGAACTGTCTTCACTAACTGTATACCCAAAGAATGTTTTTAAACCTAATTGCTAAAAACTTGATCTTAAACTTTAGCATCTGAAGAGTCCAGTTTTTGTTCTTTGTAACTAATTTTGTTCTTTTTTGTGTATTTTTCTTATGCATTAGCTTTGCTGTTCCATGCTTTCTCAAAAAGCATAGGAGCAGTTAGTGATTGAAAACTAAACAGCAGCTTCCCCATGCACACTGCCAGCTTGACTGTTTTTGCTGTAGCTGTATCAGCAAGTAGGGCAGCTTGGCCTGTGTGTTGGCTGTGGCTCATCTAGCTTTCCACCTTAGCAATCCTATTTATGTAATGGACTGCAGGACATAAAGAACACAGAGCAGGTCTCCTGTCATATCATACGCAAATGCTTCAAGATGTCTAGACCTGAAGGCTCTTAGTTGGACTGGATGGTGGCAAAAAATAATAATTTTTTTGTTAAATAGCCTTTTCCTCTAACCTCTATGCGATTCGTTAGAATGAGTCTGGTTAGAAATATGCCTTGTTCTTTGCATTTTCTGAGTTTTGATCTACTTTTTTTAGTTTTTAAATTGATTTCCTTCTGAATCATTTAAAAAAAATCTTTATAATTGGGCTTGGAAAAACTAGGAGTTGGTTGTAAGGTTTTTTTCGCGTTCTAGAACTAAAATGTTTTTGGAAATAACTAGTCAAAAGCTGTTTTTCTTCAAGCTAAATATTCAAAAATAATATACTTCAAATGAATTTTTTCCTATACGAAATAGGAGTGTTATGTGCTAACTGTCCACCTAACCATGCTAACTATATCTACCTCATACTAACTACACAATTAAAGCTGTTAAAGACTCTCCTTTCTCACTGCAATGTGCTGATATAAAATATCATGTGTTTGTCTGTATTTTACTGCTCTAAATATAATAGGCAGTTTGAAAATGGGTGGCAGATTTCCAGAAAAAAGCAGGGCTGCCAGTCCAGCCTGCATCCTGATTACGATGTAGAGTGGTGTCCTTAGAATGTGATTTGAGGTAGAACTAGTGCCATATATAGTTTGTCTGCATGAAAAGTAGCTTTATTGCTATTGCTGCCATAATAAAAAGATTTGCTCTTTGCTTTCTGTCTGGATTTGGTTGTGACAGGATGCACAAGTCAGTGCCCCAAGTATCTCAGTAGTCTGCAGCAGCATCCATAGGGCTTTTCCTTGGATTTGCGCCCCTAGTTGGCCAATGTAAATGTGAGCACGTGTTGAGGTGGGAGACAGCAGCTGCGTGCTCGGTGCTTAGGATTTCCACAGGAGCTTAAGAAAAGGCATATGGCTAYGCTAGTCCCTTTAGTCAAGGTAGTTACTATAGATCTAGATTAATATAGATCAGCTTTTTCTTGTGTTGTTTTTTCCCACTTTTGTGTAGTAACAGAGTTTGTATAGTGAAGCTGCGTGATACTTTTTTTTAATTCAGCATTTTACAGCTAGTGTTTAACATCAGTGCAGTTTAGCCAATGCTTAAAATCTAAAATTATATCAAGTCTGAAGTATGGAGACTCCTGCAAGGGCTGAAAATCCATCTATTTAAAGAATACTTAAGAAATAGAATAGAAAACTTAATATAATGCTCGTGAGCCTGCTGATAGGAGCAGGTGAGCTCTTTGGTGTGTGCAGAAGCAAAATGAATTATTGCCTCATATTCCCCTACTAAGGCTACCTGAACACAAGACTTTAGTACCTTATATTAAAAAATATGTCAACTAAAAACATTGGGCATTGTGTCGTGCATACAAATGGGAAATAACTACCATGGAGCTCTGTAGTGAGAGAATAGACGGATTTGAGTGTAGTGATGTGTCTTCAAAGCTACTGTGGTGTGATTTTTAATTCTTTATCCTCTAATGTTTACTAGTTAGGTTGTTTTAATAAGAATAGGTTTAGATAACATCCAAAGCTTTTAACAAATCTGAAGTGTCATTCATGTTAAGTACTTAGGTCTAGAGAGGCTGGATGGGTGACTGAAGCTGAGGAAACACCGGGCTGCTTTGCTTGGATGTAAGGTCTTGTCGGGCAGAAAGCCTGAGCAGCAGCAGATCCAGAGGGCATTGGGATTGTAACTGTGATTAAAGCCTTCACCTGATGTCTGGTGGGAGGAGGAGGGAAACTCATGTGGCCCAGTGCAGTAAGTATCAAAGACAGAGGCTCCACAGCAAGCGGAGTGCAGCTGTGCTTGGGAGTTTCTTGGTGTAGCTTGTGAGCACTGGGAATTGCCCTGGCCTCTCTCACTTAATCAAGTGGCTAAGAGGATGGCTGGCTCCCTGTGTCACTTTTTGCTGTCTAGCATCCAAGCTAGTGCACTTCATGCTCTCACTGTTGCCTGCATTAAACTGAAGCGGCTTTAAAAAAATCAGGTAATGTTGCTGGGGTTCAAGTTGTGGCAAAGTCCTTTTTGTCASGAGACTGTCTAGTCTAGCAGAGACATACCAGAATCAGGTGCTGGAAGCTGAAGGTGAATTAGTAAATCGGAATTGATATAAATAAACATAATGTTCAACATACAGCTAAGGGAATAATTATTCTTCTCTGTTCAAGTAAGATCAAAAGCCTTTCTGAAAGAAGTATTAGTGTAGATTTTTGCAGATAAAGGGTGACTGAGTAGATACGAAATGACTTGTTGAATGCAGAAATAAGGCATCTAACTGTTCCCTCTGGTTTGCAGAGTTTCATGGGTTCATGAAATTGTTCCATCTTTGCAGCTTGGTCAGCTTAGTAGACAAGGATGATGGTGCAGGCTGAGTCTCCTCCACCCTGGTCTTCTGCAGAGTCAAGAGACTGAGGAGACAGGACCGCCCACAGCTCCCCTAAGGAATTTGGGGGCAGTGGATCTGTAAAGGTCTTGCCAAGCCTCAGTGCCCATTCCAAGGATGTGAAAGTGCTGAAGAGAGGAGGGGGAAAAGAAGCTGTTCCTGGTGCCAGATGTCCCTCCTAAGTTCTGGTGCAAAAACGGTCTGTTTTTAGGCTGCTCCTGTGGAACTGGAGAGGGCTGCATGTCCTCATCTCCATCTCGGGAAGTCCTGGAGTGATCCACAACCTCCTTTTGGAACTGCCGACGGCACCTCAAGGATTTACAGGATTGCTCTGGCTACTCCGTGGATTATCTGGTATCCCGAATGTCCATGTTCCTTACTAATTTTCTGTGGAAACTGCACTGTCAGATAATGCAAACACAGCACAGTAGCTGTGTGAACTGCAACCGGGGGCTGAATCAGGCTGAGAAAGACACCGTCTGTGGAAGAGGAGATGAATCTGAATGAAGGAGGGCATCAGATCAGGAAATCTCAGTGTCGGCACTGAGCATCCCGGTCGCTTGCACAGCAGCTGTGCTTCATGTCCTGAAGCTCCATCTCAGCCTTTCACGGTGCTCCTTGCAAGGTGGGATTCGCTTGGAAGAAAGTAAAGCTGCCAGGACCTGAATTCCTACACTAGGGTCTACCCAGATATGGTCAGGTGCCAGCAGCAGAGCCCTGCAGTCAGGAGCTCTGGCTTTTTGCCTGTTGCGCAGAAGGATTTCGGCCTTCTGGTGCCGAAGGGCTTGTTCCACATTCTGCACTTCCCAGGGTTTGGGTGCTCACGGTCTTTTGAGGCTGTAGTTGTAGCTAACTCTTGCTCCCCTAAAGGTCCTTGGTAGATGTTGCATTTTGGTGATTATATCAAGATCTAAGATAACCTACACTTGAAGAAAAAACTGAGACTATCTTGGAATTGCATCAGTTGAACTGCGTGGTTGTGTCCAATACAAGGATTTTGGTATCTTGGCAGGAATTTCATGGAGACACTGATCTTCTGGAAGGTGCAATGGATGTGGGAAACCTGCTTCACAAGCTTGGTTATTACTTTAGCCTTTGTCTTATGGTTGCTTCTGCAGCAGGGAGTCAGGGTGGGTGTTCTAAATATCTCCTGAATGATAAAATACAAAGCTGATTATTTATGGCTAAAATCTGTGTCATTTGTCCTGTGACGAGTGTTGAGCTCAGCTGACTTGCTTCAACCTCTGTACTTCAAGGGGTTATTTATTCCACTACTTTTGTCTAAAGGAAAAAAACACAGCAAAATAAATCTTGAAGAAACAAAAATGGATTACTTTTGGTGGAATGATTATATCACCGAAGCTGTCCGAAATGTAAGAGATGTTTGGGACAGTTGTTTCAAGTTGTCCTTTTAACTCAAGCGTTAGTTGGAAACTGAAGTTTCTTGCTGGTTTTGTTATGTTTTGATTATTTAGCTCTTAATACCTTGAAACAGATGATGATTTTTGTAGTGTAGGTAAAGTACTTATCAGCAAAAAAAAGTTTTTTTACTGATGCTGGAATGTGAGGTGATTCTTTTGTTCCAGGTGTGTGTTTTGATTTACTTTGCTTTCAAGCTGATAGTAACTAGAAGTAACTACTTTTATTTCCTCCTCAAGAGTAATGCTTCAGTCAGAGTAGGGAAATTTCTTGGTTCTTTAATTCAAATGTGTCATAACTTTGCAGAATGTAGAAACCATTGAAGAGCCTCATATTATTTTGATGAAAAAGGAAGAGCCAAGACATCCATTTCTGTCTTGTTTAGCTATGTTTTTTCTCTTGTTTTGTTATAGTCTTAATTTCACTTTTTAAGTAATTCTGCCTTACAATTTTTGATGGGAAGGAGAGAGAGGAGTTCAACTCCCTGGTTACCTGGCACACAATTACCGTTTTGGTTTGCAAACCAAACATAGCAGTCACGCTGCCAATCACCCTTGGGTTATGRCGGCCTAGCAGAACGTGTGCCTGGGAATGGATCCTGGTACCTTGCTGCTGCGTTGTTCTTTGCAGATTTTGGCACTGCCCAGTGGTGTAGCAGGAAGACAAACCTGGTTTATGCTCTTGGGCAGTCATAAGAAGTGGAATTAAATCACTAAAACTTTGCCAGGGTTTGTCTAGTTTAAGTCTTCCTCAGATCTTACGGACAGGTCATTTTTTAAGACAGAGGTTTGTGCCAGTGTTCCCTTTGATGCAGCATAGCACTTTGCAGGTAGCCCTGATCCAGCGCCAGCGCGCTTTTCCCCTGCAGCCCTGCTCTTCCATGCCCAGCACCGTAAGCTCCTGCGTGTGTGAGGAGCACAGGCCTTTGCTGGCCAGGGCAGTGCTAGGGGACTCTCACAGTCCCAGGCATTAGCTCTTCACTTCTCCTATGCTGCAGTCCTCTTTTCTTTCTCCCAACCATAACTAATATTACATTTATTTCTTTTCCACATCAGAAGCTCTGGCATAGGTTTGGCAAAAATGCAGAGCAGGGAGTTTTGAGTGTTTGCTGTTGCTGAGCGGGAGCAGCTCTGTCCGGGCTGGCTGATTTCTGTGCTGCTGAGCATGGCAGCTGCCTGGCACGGGAGGCCCTGGGGAGGTGCCTGCCTAACCCCTGCTCTCCTCCATCTGCTTTGTCAGGCTCCTCTCCGAGAGCAGAGTCCCTGCTCTGGTAGAAATGGAGTTTTATCCACTGCCTTCCTCAAGTGCAGGGGCCAGGTTAGGCCAGGACATCATCTGTAAATGGGGGGGGGGAAAGGGGTGTCTGTAGAAGAGGGGGCTCCCCGGGATGAGGCTTGGAGGGGTAGGTGGCCAAGAGGGAGGCCGTGTCCAGGGGAGGGCAGAGGAGCTGAATGGGGGCTCATGCCCAGTTCCTGAAGGCAGACATTATTTTAATAATTACGATTGTTTTAAAGGCTAGTTAGTTAAATTACAGTCAGGCCTGTGGAGATGCCAAATGGTGCTTTGGAAGGTAAAAATGCTTGAGCTTTGGAACGAGCCTAATGGGTTGGTAGAGATAGTTAATCTCTCTGTTTTTCTTTTCTTACAGCAAGCAAGGATTTGGCACAGACATCCTATTTCATGGCTACCAACAGGTTGTTATCCTGAACCTCTTTGTTGCACTGTTGTAGCACACTATAGCTTCCTGTACTGCAGGGCCCCCTCCACGTGTCCTGCCCTTGTTGCGACAGGAGACTGGGCCATCTCCCGTGGTGGTACCTTCCTGCTCGCAGTGCGGTGTATTGTACAAGGGCCTCGTGGCACAACGGGGTTAAATGCACAATGAGAAGTGTAGTGGTGCTTTCTGATGACATTTTCTCGATTGTGAGTGCATAAGTCTAAAATTGGTAGCCTGAATAGCAGCTAAAGATTACAAAGAGCTAAACTTAACCTAGAAATTCGAGCATCTTGGTAAGTACAAAACTATTTCTAGTTTACACTTGTAGTTAATGGCAGTTTTCTCTTAATTTTAAATATATTGATTCAGTCTTAATAAAATTGTAGTGGGCCTAAGATCTTTTGGCTGATTTTTCTTTATAGATAGACTAGAAGTAGTTCTGGGGTGTTCTTTTCAGAAACAGCTCCTTAATCTTAATGTGCAGTATTAGAACTTAAGTACTTGCTGTAACTTTAAATTTACACATCCCAAGGGAGGATTATTAATTTTGCGCAGATAATCTCTTGCAGAAAGATGGAATTTGAAAGGAGATTTTAGTTTTGATTTCTTGAATTTGTTTCTTGCAAAATAATTTTGAACTTTATTTGTTAAGATTACATTACATGTAACGAGATTTTAAGCAATATCTAATGGTTGATTAGAATTCTTAACATCTTTGGTGGTTCCTGGATGGGCTCTGTGCTGGAAACAGTTCTTAAGAAGAGCTCTGCTAGAGCAGTGAACCTCGTGCTGCTGCCAGCTGCTCACTGGGGCTGAGCTCACACGTGGGCTCAGCTTTCACTCGGCCCTCACTGCTAATACAAGTAACTCATGGGGCCTGTGTGCAGTTTTGGGGCATCTACCTCTAATAGTCTTAATTCCAAGACTGCATAATGAGCTGTATGTTTCTATTGTAGCTAGAGTTTTATTTATCATATTGTACCTCTTCCTTGTTAGTACTTAAGCATAGTAGTAGAATAACTGGTAAATATTTCTGCTKTTCATCAGACTTGCCATAGCAAAGGCAAATTAAGCTTTCTACCAGATAAATGCCCTGCCCTTTGTTTGCTGGAGGCAGTAAGATATCTTATAAATTTGATCAGCAAAAATGTTCCTTGAGCTAATGTTTAACTGCTGTTGCTTGACAAACGATCTTCTGTAGGTTAATGGTCGATTTGTGTGGTGTTTTTTTGTTTTACATGTTTGATTTCCTTTGGTTCCTCATTACAAAACTTGTGCATCAGTCTGCACCTTACTACGTTCTGCCTTCAGTACAAGCCCACGGTCATAGCGTGCGTGTGCATTCACTTGGCCTGCAAGTGGTCCAACTGGGAGATTCCGGTGTCGACTGATGGCAAGCACTGGTGGGAATACGTGGATCCGTCTGTCACTCTAGAGCTGCTTGATGGTAAGGAGTGTTGCTCGCGTGGAAGGCTGCCTCTCTGCCGAGCTCGCTGTCTCCTGTGCTAGTCACGTGCTGCCCTGTGTCTCTAAGGTCCACAAGAAAGGAGTTGGGGGCCTGCAGTTAAAGCTTATCTACATGGCTGCAAGAGAGAATTTTGGGACCTTCCAGATGTATATTCTGGGTTTGGCTTGTAATTCTGGAATATATATATATATATATTTTTTTTATATATATATAATATATATATATATAAAAAATACACTTATAATTTTGGTGGGAAGTATTTTTATTTGCAGCTGACAAGAGACTCAGGCTTAGGTTGCCTTGTGGATATATTAATTGCAGGGATCTCCTCCAGTTTCTAAGGCAGTCAACTCTGCTGCCTTAAATGCATGAAAATCCCAAACGTCATTTGAAACAAAGCGCCTTAAAGGATGCGATGGTTTCTACTCTGTTCAGAATTGTTTCTGCTTGTTCCTGAGATTGAGGCAGAATGACTGAAACGTGGCTTAGAGATTGACGTTAAAGTGGACTTGACTTAATACAAAAAACACCTGTGCTGAATGGGACGTGGGCTGTTTTAGGAGCTCTTGTTTGTACAGATCCCTCTAGAAATATCTGGCTTAACCAATAAAGACTTCCTTATATTCTTACCAGCTTTACAGGGTGCTTGTAATGTGCTTTTTAAAAATTATTATTTTTATCGAGCATTTATCAGTTTCTGATCAAATGTTTCAGATTATGCACAACCTATAGTAAATGCTGCAAAAACTATGTTCTGTTAATTAAAACAAAAATGCTTAGTTTAACCTGCTTGTTACAGAATCAAAAGTATAAAAATGACTTTTCTTCCCCCCTACACAGAGTTAACTCATGAATTTCTGCAAATACTGGAGAAAACACCTAGCAGGTTGAAGAGAATTAGAAACTGGCGGGTAAGAAATCATCCTACAACACAGCGTAGCAAAAGTAGTGAATTCCTAGAAT